>NC_077234.1:65404810-65704810 GCF_027887165.1 Monodelphis domestica
ATTCAGGCATTGGTTAGTTTTGTTGAATTTACTTTTTTCTCTTTTTTAAAAAATTCTTTGTTATCAAGGATGAGTAGTTGGAGAGGGAAGAAGGGAGAGATCAATCCAGAAATTAAGGCAATGCAAAAATAAAATACATCAATAAAAATTAAAAATTAAGAAACAAAAAGTCTGTCAAGATAAGATAATGTAATACTACAAGTAATATGAGTAATGCATTTACATTACTTTTCAGATCCCACCCTTTACATGACTTTACACCTGAGGACTGGGAAGTAGCTCAAATTGACTCCTTCCCTGGGGGCACAAAGTTAAATATTTATGTAATTGATGCCTAAACTAGATTTTCATGAAATATGTTTTTCTATTTAGATATCATCTACTATCTAGATGGTACTTTAGATATCATCTACTACATCCTCTTTATTTTACAGAGGAAAAATAAGAAGTAAAGAGGGTAAAGAAATTTTCATTTGTTTGGCATTTAAAGCCTTTCACACCCTGTTATTTTCATTCCCTTCCAGTCTTATTATACTTTACCTTCAGTCAAACACTTTACAATACCATCTACTTGCTATTCTTCATAGAAGATTCTATCTCCCACCTCTATGCATTTCTATTGGGTATGTGTCTGGAAAACTCTCCAATCTCACCTATATGACTCCTAACTTCTTAATCTTCTTCTGGAGACCTCTTTTATTGCCTTGTATATATTGCTAGTTCTCCCCTCTGCTATTACTTTCTTATGGCACAGTAGTATTCCATCATAATCATATGCCAAAACTTGTTTAGCCATTCCCCAATTGATGTGTATCCCCTCAATTTCCAGTTGCCCCCACAGAAAGATCTGCTATAAATATCTTAGAAAATATAGGTTCTTTTCCTTTTTCCTTGATCACCTTGGAAAAGAGACTCAATAGTGCTATTACTGGGTCCAAGGATATAGATAATTTTATAACCCTCTGGATATAATTCTAGATTGCTCTCCAAAATAGTTGGATTAGCTTGCAGTTCCACCAATAGTGTATTAGTCTCCTCATTTTCCACATCCCACATTTGTCATTTTGCCCTTTTTTCTTTTTTGTCATCGTATATTCTAGGTATGAGTTGATATCTTAGAATTGTTTTGATTTGAAGTTCTCTAATCAGTAATGATTTAGAGCATGTGATGGTTTGCTTTCTTTACCTCCAAACTGTCTGTTTATATCTTTTGGCCATTTATCAATGGGGGAATTCTACTTGTACTATTTATAACTTATGTGCACATAGTTGTTATCTCCTCCAACAGAATGTGAGCTCCTTAAGGACAGATTCTAGTGTCTTTACCTTTCTTTGTATCACCAGAACCTAGTACAATTTCTAGCACATAGTAGGTACTTTGTAAATGCTTACTGAGCAAATGATCAGTTTCCCCCAGTTATAAGATTAGCAGAACCTGGACTAGAATTCAGGACTCTTGACTGATCCCTGTGCCCTTTTCAGTAAATTAGAGGGGTTCTTGAAGTGGAAACAGAAAGGAAGAGAAAGATTCAGGAAGCTATTGATTTAGGGGAAAGAGAGCCAGACCTGAAACCAGGGAGACTTGAGTTCAAGTTTAGCATCAGACACTTATTAACTTTGTGATCCTGGGTAAGTCACTTAATGTATCTGCCTCAGTTTTTCTCAAATGTGAAATACGGATAGTGAAAGCATTTGCTTCCAAGTATTGTTGTGGGGGTAAAAAATGAGATGATATCTCTAAAAAGAAAGCACTTAGTAAGCTCTAAAGTGCAAATACATTTTAGTTATAGTTGTGTTATTGTTCTTGTTGTTGTTATTATTAAAGTCTCTCAAAGAAAGAACCAGCAGGATTTGCCCTAAAATTGGATATGGGCAAGAAGAATGGCAAGGAAAGGAAGGGGCAAAGGCACCTTGAGTTTTTTTCATTCCACCTTTATGAATTTCATGTTTGTCCCAACTGCGTGAACAGCTAGAGGAAACAGGACCAGCCCTATGCTATGGTTCAGTTTGCTGTGGTCCTGTTGAGATTTGCTGAAGCAATATTTGTTCTAGTACAAACACCCATAAATGGTGTCCCAAAAGAAGGGCCACAGGTGGTGACTTACGGTAACAAGCAACCACAGAGTAAATGGGTGAGATAAAATATCACTTAGAGACAGAGATGTTCATAACACAAGAATTATAAAACTAGCTGCTGTTGAAATATTTAATACACTTTTGTTTATGTGGCATCTTTCACACAGTGCTTTCAACACACTTTCTTTGCCAGAGGTTTTATTACCATTATGGAACTGAAAGCCCTGAAGTACCACTAACTAATCTTGGGGCCAAAGGGACCTGAAGTCTTGCTGTCTATTTCTTTGCTTCCAGCTAAGAGGACCTCTGGGGCAGCTAGGTAGCACAGTGGTGAGAGTGTCATGCCTGGAGTTAGGAGGATGTGAGTTCAAATTTGGCTCAAGACACTTGCTAGGTGTGTGACCTTGGGCAAGTCATTTACCCATGTTTGCCTCAAATTTCCCATCTATAACATGAGTTGATATAGGAAATGGTAGTGTCTTTGCCAAGAAAACTCCAAATGGGGTCATGAATATTTGACACAACTGAAAATTACTGAACAACCACGAAGAGGACCTCTAAGTTGTTAGGCATATGTAACTATCTAGGATACTTTTTAAGTTCCTGAAAGAGAAAATTCTACAGTTTGTCCCAGAACTATTTTTGAAACTCCATATAAGATTATTGATTTAAAGCCAAAAGAGGCTTTGGAGGCTATTGATCCACCTTCTTCATTTGCAGATGCTGAATCTGAAGCTAAGAGAGTTGAAAACAATAATAATAATCACTGTCATTTTTATATAGCACATACTGTGTACTATGCAAAGCACTTTACAAATCTCTCATTTTATCCTCACAATGACCCTGTGAAATAAATACTATCATGATTCCTATTTTATCTGGGAGTGAATCTAGGCAGAGACTTATTGACTAAGGTTACATAGCTAATTAGTAACTGAGGTGGGATCTGAACTCAAATCTTCCTGACTACAATAATATTTCATCCTTAATATAACTGCCCATCTGACCTGCATTCCTTTCAGCTCTGAAGGATTATAGAATTCAAGCTGGATAGGAAAATAGAAACTGTGCAGTCAAATCTGATAATTTTCCAGATGAGGAAACAGAGATCAAGATTAGGTGTCATAGTATATAGACCATTGAATATGAAAACAGGGAGACCTCATTTCAAATTCTGTCAACTTCATTCTCTCTTCCAGAGTCACTGAAATCCAGTGGTGAGACAAATCAAGACAACTGGTGATGGTCTGGGATGATGAATTACCTTGTGTAAAAAATGGAGATTTGAACTCTGGACTCCAAACCCCAGGAGTCCCTGCTAGCTCCCAGAATGCCCTCTAATCTCACTGAATTCTCACCTGGGCCGAGAGCAAAATTTTTTTTTAAAGGTTCTCCGCCCACGGCAGGGTCTCTTCTCTTCCTGTCTCTGCTGGAAAACAGACGGGTCTTTCATGATGTAGGTGAGGTTGTCTAGGCCTCTCTCTCTCTGGCCTAGACACGTGCCTTTCTTACTTGTATTTTCTTAAATTCTCAATCTTCAATAAACCTCTAAAAATATAATACTCCTTGCAGAGAGAAACTAGTTTCTACCCTGCCTCAGTTCCCCTAAATTTTAACTCTTACACTTGGCATATTCAATGTCTAACCAAACTCTAAGAATTCCACAGAATCTACTTCAGCTGATTTCATGGTTGTTGGAACAAATGGTTCTCATCCTCCCTTTCCACCAGAGGAAGTCTTGACATGCCTGGGGTGGACAGCCCCCAAACTCAGCAACAGATTTATGTCCCATTGTTTCCCCCCTACTGGTTTAACTCATCAACTAAGATGTTTTTCTAAAGTGTGGTAGTTGTGCATGCTCTAGCTTCTTGGAGTCATAGGTGAAAGTTGGGTGAAAGATAGACACCAAAGATGAGCAGCCCTGAAAAGGGTACAGCAATCTGGCATACCAGAAGTACTAGTCCTCCCTGAACACTCCATACACAAGCTCTGTCTTAGCCTGGGTAAGGAGATAAAGCAGCCAACAATAAAACCTGCCACCTCTCTGCCCACCCAGATATTTATAATTCCTGATTCAAAAGTCACCAGAGATAGGGACTGAGTTTCTTTGTTGGAACATTTTACATGAATACTCTCTCTCTCTCTCTCTCTCTCTCTCTCTCTCTCTATATATATATATATATATATATGAATATATTAATTCCCATTTAGTAGCAATAACACATTTTATCACAGAATACACCTGCCTTGCTCTTTTTTTGGAGGCAGGAAACCTCTACTACAGGCTCGCCAAACCTATATCTGCTAGCAGTCAGAACATACTGAGCATGGTCCAAGGAGAGAAGCACAGCTTCAGCATGATCTCTTCATGCTTTCTCTCTGTGTGGCCCAAGGCAACTATCAACTTGGACTTCTCTTCCTAAAGCTTTCAACTCTTAGCAACCCACCCGATTTATTGGTTGCTCAATATGGTTCAAAATTGGTTGGCTCTGAAAAATTCTCTCTTGGGCTATCCACATGGTCTGATACTTTCTCCATGTCTCTTTTTAGTCTGTCAGAATCACATTTGGACTCCAGGAGATAATCAGTCACAAAACACTGGTTATCCCTGTGGCAAGAAAGAGAAGTGGCAAGGACCCTGACAACCTCACTTTATGAAAGTCCTATGAGCATTCCATCTTATCAGTCAGGGAAGCACCTATTATGTTCCAGGAACTGGGATTCAAAGAAAGGGGAAAAAACAGTCCCTGTCCTCAAGGAGCTCACAGTCTAGTCGGGGAAAGGGCAAAATGCAAATAAGTGTACATAAACAAGATATATACAGGATAAATTTAAAGTAAACTCAGAGAGAAGCCACTGATATTAAGGGAAATCAAGATAAGTGTCTTGCAGAAGGTGGGATTTCAGCTAGTACCTGAAGGAGGATAGGGAAATGAGGAGGTAGAGATAAGGAGGGGTGGGGAATATCCTAGGGATAGGTGATAGCAAGTCAAAATGGCCAGAGATATGAGATGGAGTGATTAGTGTAAGCAAACCAAGAGAGCTTTCATTAGATAGCTATCATTAGAAGAAGAGTAGGGTATCCAGAAACTAAAAAGGGAGAAAGGGACTAGGCTATGAATGCTAAACAAAGATTTTTATATTTGATTCTGGAGGTGATAGGAAGTTACTAAAGTTTATGAAATGGAGGATGGAATGGGTAACATCATCAGACTTGTGTTTAGGAAAAATCAATTTGATAGGTGAGTGCAGATTGGATTGGAGAGAAAGGAAACTTGAGAAAGGAAGGTCAAATAGACAACTACTGTAATAATATAGGCATGAGGTGATGAAAGTCTACATCAGTATAACTGAATTATAAGAAGAAATGAGGGGGGACTATATTAGAGATGTTATAGAAGTAGAATTGACAGCACATAGCAACCTATTGGTTATGGGGTGAGGTGAGTGAGGTTTAGGAATTGATGAGGACACCTAGGTTGGCAGCTTGTTAGATGGTGATATCCTTGACAGTAATAGGGAAGTTGGGGGCGGGGGGAGACAATGAGTTCAATTTTGGACATGTTGAATTAAAAATGTCTATGAGAGATATAAATGTTATTGTAAGGATTAAAAATGAATGGTTTGACAAATATATGAAAATTATAAATAATAATGGTGGTTGCTGATTCAAAGTATTACTGCTATTTCAGAAAAAGAAATTGAACAAGCCATCAAAGAACTCCCTAAGAAAAAATCCCCAGGTCCAGATGGATTCACAAATGAATTCTATCAAACATTCAAAGAACAACTAATCCCAATATTAGACAAACTATTTGACAGAATAGGCCAAGAAGGAGTTCTACCAAATTCATTCTACGACACAAACATGGTACTGATCCCAAAGCCAGGCAGGTCAAAAACAGAGAAAGAAAACTATAGACCAATCTCCCTAATGAATATAGATGCAAAAATCTTAAATAAGATACTAGCAAAAAGACTACAGCAAGTCATCACAAGGGTCATCCACTATGACCAGGCAGGATTCATACCAGGAATGCAAGGATGGTTCAATATTAGGAAAACCATCCACATAATTGACCATATTAACAAGCAAACTGACAAAAATCACATGATTATCTCAATAGATGCAGAAAAAGCCTTTGATAAAATACAACACCCATTCCTATTGAAAACACTAGAAAGTATAGGAATAGAAGGGCCTTTCCTAAAAATAATAAACAGTATATATCTAAAACCATCAGCAAACATCATCTGCAATGGGGATAAACTTTAAGCCTTTCCAATAAGATTAGGAGTCAAACAAGGATGCCCATTATCACCTTTATTATTTAACATTGTACTAGAAACACTAGCAGTAGCAATTAGAGAAGAAAAAGAAATTGAAGGTATTAAAATTGGCAATGAGGAGACCAAGCTGTCACTCTTTGAAGATGATATGATGGTTAACTTAAGGAATCCTAGAGAATCAACCAAAAAGTTACTCGAAATAATCAACAACTTTAGCAAAGTTGCAGGATACAAAATAAACCCGCATAAGTCATCAGCATTTCTATATAGCTCTAACCCATTTCAGCAGCAAGAATTAGAAAGCGAAATACCATTCAAAATCACCCTAGACAATATAAAATACTTAGGAATCTATCTGCCAAGACAAATACAGGAACTATATGAACACAACTACAAAACACTTTCCACACAGCTAAAACTAGATATAAACAATTGGAAAAACATTGATTGTGCATGGGTGGGATGAGCTAACATAATAAAAATGACAATCCTACCCAAATTAATTTACTTATTTAGTGCCATACCCATTGAACTACCAAAAAACTTCTTTACTGAATTAGAAAAAACCATAACTAAGTTCATTTGGAAGAACAAAAGATCAAGGATATCCAGGGAAACTATGAAAAAAAATGCAAAGGAAGGAGGACTTGCAGTCCCAGATCTCAAACTCCACTATAAAGCAGTGGTTATCAAAACAATTTGGTACTGGCTAAGAGACAGAAAGGAGGATCAGTGGAATAGACTTGGTGTAAATGATCTCAGCAAGATAGTTTATGACAAACCCAAAGACCCCAGCTTTTGGGGACAACAATCCAGTATTTGATAAAAACTGCTGGGAAAATTGGAAGACAGTGTGGGAGAGATTAGGTTTGGATCAACACCTCACACCCTACACCAAGATAAACTCAGAATGGGTGAATGACTTGAACATAAAGAAGGAAACTAAGTAAATTAGGTGAACACAGAATAGTATACCTGTCAGACCTTTGGGAAGGGAAAGATTTTAAAACCAAGCAAGACTTAGAAAGAGTCACAAAATGTAAAATAAATAATTTTGACTATATCAAATTAAAAAGTTTTTGTACAAACAAAACCAATGTAACTAAAATCAGAAGGGTAGCAACAAATTGGGAAACAATCTTCATAAAAACCTCTGACAAAGGTTTAATTACTCAAATTTACAAAGAGCTAAATCAATTGTACAAAAAAATCAAGCCATTCTCCAATTGATAAATGGGCAAAGGACATGAACAGGCAGTTCTCAGCCAAAGAAATCAAAACTATTAATAAGCACATGAAAAAGTGTTCTACATCTCTTATAATCAGAGAGATGCAAATCAAAACAACTCAGGTATCACCTCACACCTAGCAGATTGGCTAACATAACAGCTATGGAAAGTAATGAATGCTGGAGGGGATGTGGCAAAGTAGGGACACTAATTCATTGCTGGTGGAGTTATGAATTAATCCAACCATTCTGGAAGGCAATTTGGAACTATGCCCAAAGGGCAATAAAAGACTGTCTGCCCTTTGATCCAGCCATAGCACTACTGGACTTGTACCCCAAAGAGATAATAAGGAAAAAGACTTGTACAAGAATATTCATAGCTGCACTCTTTGTGGTGGCCAAAAATTGGAAAATGAGGGGATGCCCTTCAATTGGGGAATGGCTGAACAAATTGTGGTATATGTTGGTGATGGAATACTATTGTGCTCAAAGGAATAATAAAGTGGAGGAATTCCATGGAGACTGGAACCATCTCCAAGAAGTGATGCAGAGCTAAAGGAGCAGAACCAGGAAAACATTGTACACAGAGACTGATACATTGTGGTACAATCAAAGGTAATGGACTTCTCCATTAGTGGCAATGTAGTGTACCTGAACAATCTGCAGGGATCTAAAAAACACTATCCACAAGCAGAGGATAAACTGTGGGAGTAAAAATGCCGATGAAAAGCAATTGCTTGACTACTGGGGTGGAGGAGATATGATTGAGGAGAGACTCTAAATGGACACTCTAATGCAAATACCAACAACATGGGAATGGGTTTGAATCAAGAACAGATGTGATACCCAGTGGAATTGTGCGTGGGCTATGGGAGAGGTGGTGGGAGGGGGAGGGAAGAAAAGAAAATGATCTTTGTTTCCAATGAATAATGTTTGGAAATGACAAAATAAAAATTTAAAAAAAATTAAAAAAATTAAAAACAAAAAACATAAAACAAAGTATTACTGCTCAAAGTCAAAATGACTTTAATAGCTTTTATTTACAAAAGAGGTGGAAAGAGTGAAAGCAGAGAAATATAAAAGGGTAGAGAAGCCATTATCCTATCTAATTAAAATTTTTTTTTCAGGTGCTCGACTCAGCCAGGACTTGTTGACCTTAAACTGGAATTAAACAGAAGACAGGAAGAGAAAGCCAGCTATCCACTCAGGCAAGTTCCCTCCACGAGGTAGGTCAAGACAATGTCTTGTGGTAAAGATGACTCCTGAGGCCAACTTTCTTCTTGAAGCTGACTTTCTTATTGAAGCTTCCTCCTTGAAGCCTACATCCTTCTTGGAGTCCACTCCCCTCGCCCCAGAAATTCGGGGCTTATTGTCCTTTCCTCTCTTCATAAGGGCCAGTTACAGCTTCCAAATTGCCCTGTACTGTCCAGAGGGCAGTATTTGTGGGAATCACTTCTTCTTCTGGTAAAGTTTCTGAAGATGTGAATTCTCTAAGTGATTTGTGAGTTCCTCCACCTAGTTCAAGTAGGGGTACTTAAATTATTGTTAACCAAAGTGTTAACTCCAACTAGGCAAAGAGAATAAAGGATTCGTTTTTTACAAGTGTAAACTCAAAGAGAACAAAGAATTCCCTTTTACATTATCACTTTGTTGCCATCCTGGAAGTTTCATTCTTAAATAACTTTGGGATGACTGCTTAGTTGGGTCTTCTGAATTAAGCTTTCTTCCCCACCCCCAAACACATATGTGTCTTTTTATTGTTTTATGAGATAAAACTCCTTATTATCTTCCATCATCTTTCTTAGGATCTTACAAGTGAGTTTATTTTCTAAACCAATGTTGCCTTTGGCTGAACATCTCTCTACTTGGCAAGGACATCCAGAGGTTGCTGACTGAAGAATTTTCTAGGCTCCTTTCCTCTCCTTAAAATGGCAACTGATTTATAACCATTATATTCAGTGTTAACATCCTTTCCTCTATCTATTTCCTAAGAGGAACCTGTGAACTTTCTTTTTATTTAACTGCAACTTCCTTTTGTCTTCTGTTTTTGTTTTTTGTGAAAATATTGATTGGCCATTTTGTATTTTTCTGTTTTAGAGGTTGCCATGATTAGTGAATTCAATATTAATCAGCCAGGCTCATGCTGATAACTCTCACCATACTTAGCAGGACTGATTCTTTTCCTTCCTATCTGACCACTCCTTCTCAGTAGGGATAATATAAGACTCTATACTTATCCTTTTTCTTTTTTCCTTTTATACTGTTTTGGTGATTTTATTAGCTCCTATGGATTGAATTATTGTCTCTAGGGTGATGATTTTCAAATCTACTTTCCTAGCAAGGAAAGCACAGAGGCAGAGGAGGACATGATGAAAATAAGTAACCAAGTAACTGATTAAGTTCAATTTGGTTGGAATGCTGAATGTGAAAGGAAATGAGAACTAAAGTTGGAATTCATAACTCCCATTATTATATTTTCACACAAAGTCTTATTCTGGTAACTCATTGGCATGGAGTGAAGATGAAACCTGGACTCTCAAATATGAAACCACTGACTTGAGCAAAAACCTTGGGAGGCCCCATCACAGAGAAAATCATTTACATATATGTGATGGATTGTCTTCTCTGAGGATCAGTTTAGTTGAGGTTATGGAAGTTTTTCATTGGCTACATTGATATATACACTAACAAAATCAGAGACATCTGAAGTATTTAAGAATATATATGCATATATGTACATATTATATGCATAAGATTGTGGAACATGTATATAACACACATACACATATTACCTATCTCATAAGATAGTTATAAAGAAATAATTATATATAATAATTTATATTACTACATAAATATATGCAATATTTTATATTTTACATATAATTATATTTGGATAAAATTTGGCAAATAACATTTACATTACCTCTCACATATAATAGTACTTAGATATAGTATAATAATGTTATATATGTTTATGTAAGATGCTTATATGTTATATATATCACATGATTATAATGTATTACATATGTATATTCAATATTATATAACTTTGATTATATATAGATCAAATATATATTAGATATGATATCTGATTAGATATAATCACTTTCCCACAATTATCTTGTGAGGTACTTAATGTGAGTTGATAAGGATTATCTGATAAGAATAAAAGAAGGGGGAGGCAACAGTAGTGTGACAGAGGCTGGCACTAGAGAAAAAGTGCCAGGTTGAAGAAAGTATGTGAAATTGATCACCTTGACAGGGGAGGGGCCCCAGGAGTGGATTCTGGAGGAGGAGAAGACTCTGGCGGGGAGAGCAGTGAGGCTCTTGGTCTTGAGAAGCCGAAGAGAGGAAGTAGGAAAAAAACTTTCTCCTGAGGGTTACCCACTTTTCCTGCTGGTGACTGGAAATCTTTCTCCCCAACACTTTCCAATTGAAGGGACTTTCTGAAGAGAAACCTGAGCAGACTTTACCTCAGATCCTGTTGCCCAACCTGACTTTCTCTCCAGGGGGCTCAGGCTGCCAACGCCTGAGTTCAAGGAGAGAAGGGAAAGGGTTTAGATAGAGACAGGGACCACTTTTCCCACTTTTCCTTTTCCCATTCTTCCCTGCCCATTATTCCTTTTGTATTACCTAATTGAGTTAACATTAAAAGTTATCTGTTCCCCAAACTGAGTGTGAGTGAATAGATCAAGGGCAGACCTTTTGGTCTCGAGCAGTGGAGGGGGGACAAGAGGGACAAGAGCAAATTGGGGAGAACAGCTTTAGCTAAGGAGGGAAGGCAGAAGGGGAAAAAACTTCAAATCCCCTCTCCTCTCTCTGAGCCAACCTGTTACATCTTCTGTCTCTCCTGAACCCTGCTTTGAGAAGGGGGTTCTCCTCTCTTTCCCCCTCTCCATACCGAAAGTTCAAACTTCCCTTGGGGCACAAAACTTCCCCCTTTTATTTTTTTTAATACAGTAATCGGTTATTTATCCTCAATTGAGGAAAGGAGCTTGCAAGTGGAGTAGGAAGCCTATTGCTTAGCTGGTTCCTGTAGGGGAGCTGTGTGACCTTAAATGTGGTTATGGAGTAAAAGTGATGGCCTTGAGAAGAGGATTTCTGTGAAAATGATAGTGGCAAAACATTGGGATTGGGGTACAACAATTGGCAATTGGGCCATTTGAGTAACAGCAAGTAGGGATTGGATCTTTTGAACAAACTGGTGGGAAGCAGAGTGGGAAGGATTGTTGGGGGGTCTGAGCTGCAGGCTCTGGGCAAGTTCCTGGAATTGGCTCCTATTGAGGAGTCCCAGAAGCTGTCACTCCAGGTAGCTTTCGGTGTCACTAGTAACTCAAACCCGAAGTAGGGCCTCTTCTGCCTCTAGTATGGCCATCTCTGTTTCCCAAGTTATTTTATCAGCCTCTGGGTAGAAAGGGAACTCAAACAAACTTAGAGAGTGAAAGTATTGGCCATTCCATTTTCACAAAGTGTTATTTGCCCAATTTTATAGTTGAAGAAACTAAAGCTAAGAGGGACTGAACCAAGTTGCCCATGGTTAGATATCTGATGGGAGCTGAAGCTGAATTATATATCAGGGTCTTTAATCCCTACGTGCAGTGTTCTTTCTATCCTTGCTGACTACCACTAGGAAAAACAAGTTGGATCTAGAGTATGAAGGGTATTTGCTGTAAAAGTCTAAAGTTCATATTATATATCAAAAGGCAATGAGGAACAACTGGAAGTTTTTTTAAGTAAAAAAAATGACATGGTTATAGTGCTGCATTTTGAAGACTACCTAGGCATGGGGAGAAGGATAGATAAAGGGAATAGACTGGAACCAGGAAGAGATGTTATTCAACCCCCCCCCCCCTTCCCCCAAAGGAATACTTGAACAAAAGCAGAAGCTTAAAGGATGAGAAAAACACTAAGGCAGCATCTTATTCATAGTACTTAACAACTGATTACATATGGAAGGGGAAGGGGGATGGAAAAGGATGGGAATGAAGTCCTGAGCCTGGATGACTAGGAGGATTGGTGGAACCACTATCAAAAATAGAAATGATTCCCATGGCTGGCTTCATGGTTACAAAGAATTTCTGTCACTTTCTTTTTATCCTCTGTAGTTTTGATTAGAAGGGGAAAAATGATAAAGGCTCCATTCAGTCTTGATTTATGCTTCCAGCTTAGAGGTCTCAAAGCAAAATCAGATTTACACATTTATTGTGAATTACTTTAACCAATATTTTCCAGTTTTGCCATATCTCCTTTCCCTCTTCGTGACATCCACCTTGAACAATTTACATTCCTAATGAAACTTTATTTTAAAAATACTTGCCAATTCTTTCTACTTCTGAAGCTTTTTGCTATCTACCTGCAGAAAAACTGGGAGAAAGATTTCATTCTTGCCTGTAGGCATATTCTGCTAAACTAATCAGAGATCACCATAATGATGCACTTTATGAGTCCTCTTTCAAATTGTATTGGCCCTGTGGCTGATTCACTGGTTACTGGATTGAAGATGTTGGGTTGATAAAGTCATGAATTTCTAAGGAAGCATAATTGAGACATCAATCAATATAATTATGCACATTGGAAGCAGAGAAGTCATATGAACAGAGTTACTCAGGATTTCCTTGCCTCTTTGGTCTTTGCAATCTCAAAGCATAAATAAGCTAACTCTCAGTTGAGCAGATGAGCTCATTTCCCATAAAACCCCCTGCTCCAAAAAGGGATGGAGTAGTTTGTTGCCTCTGGAGCCCTTTTGAAAGTGGTTAAACAGTGTAATAAAAATTGTGCATAGGTGACCTTGAATCAACAGCAAAATATGCTTATGACTTATCTTTTGAAGAGAGGCAACTTGATGTAGAAGAAAAAGAGTTGTTGGTTTTTGAACTACAACAAGCCTTTGATTAGGTCCTGCTTTTCACACAAATGTATCTGGTTCAGTGGGTTTAGAGCTAGAAATATCGATAGGGATTATCTCTAGTGGTTCTTAAACTTTCTGGTCCCTTGGAAGTTTTATATTATTAGAATTATTGAGAATCCCTCCAAGGGTTTTTGTTTATGTGAGTTATATTTATTAACATTTTACAGATTTGAATTTTAAGATGTTAGTATTATCATGAAACTAGTTTTGGTCTTAGAGATCCCTTGGGGATTCTTAGTCCATGCTTTGAGAACCATTGATTTAATCTGAGCCTCATGTCATCTATTTATCTACTCTTCCATCCATCTGTCTCTCTAATTGTTTATTCATTTATTTATTAGTTCAGTCATTTTTCATTTATCAAGATATCCATTACTCCATTTAATTTACTCATTTATATGTTTATTTTTTTATTAAGATTGGGTTTCTATAACTCACTCAGACTGGAAGTACAGTGACCATTCATGAGCTCAACCCCATAGCTGATTGGCATAGAAGTTTTGACTTACTTTATTGTGGATTTGGGCTGGTTTCACTTTCCTTAGGCAGCCTGGTAGCTAAGCATGTGGGGACAAAAAACAAAGAAAAGTAGAAAGTAGCTTCTGCTCTCAAGAAGTCCCTAGTCTAATGAGGAAGATGACCTATAAACAAGATGTGTGTGTGTGTGTGTGTGTGTGTGTGTGTGTGTAGTCTCAGAGTAAAGGGTCTAAAATAAAAGGGGTCTGGGAAAAGCTTCCTGTAGAAGATAGAATTTTAACGTGGGATTTCCTCTGATCAAAAATCTTTAGTGTCTCTACTGAGTAAAGACCAAATTTCTTTGAATGGCACCAAGACTCCCCACAACCTGGCATCGTCCTATCTTTTTATTAGTTTGACATATGGTTCCCTGCTATGTCCTCTATCTGCTGGCCATATTGGACTACCTTCTGTGCCCTGAACATTCCTTGAACTTGTATAATGTGATTCTATGTCTTAATCTATGCTGTTTCATCTATCTAGAATATTCTATCTTATTCTCTTTAAGTTCCTACCCAACTTTTAATAAGGGAGACAATCAACCACCCTCTCCTTCCAAACACACACACACACACACACTCATACAATGATTTGGTCTCCCCATATAGCACACTTTAATGGATTGTGTGTGGAACTGAACTGGACTCCCTTAGCTACTTTCAGGGGCACATGATCATTGCTAAAGGACCTTAGGATAATACATCAATCATGTAGTCTCTAGGAAGGCATCAGGGAGAGGAAGCTGCATCACTTTGCTGGAAAGTGTGGTCTAATTCAGTAGACCATAAAAGGAGTGGCTGACATTCTCTTATTTGCTATCTGCCCAGCATGTGGACTCTATTAGTTGGTTTCTCTTAGATTTCTCAGTTACATAATGAAATTGAGGGATCACAAGATCATAGAAGCAGAGAACCAGAAGAAACCTCATAGGTAAATTAGTTCAACCCTCTCATTTTTAAACATGGAAATTGAGTGCAGAGGATAAGTGGATAGCCAATATTGCATAAAATATAAAAAATAACCAGTGGTTCCCTAAAACCTCTAGGATCAATGTTTGGTTTACAATCTAGTTCCAACCTGTATTTCCAGATTTATTATATATTCCCCTTCACACACTCTACTATCTAGGTCTTTTCGTCTTCCTTCTCCTCCTCGTTTCTCCTCCTCCTCCTCCTCCTCCTTCTTCTTCTTCCCTTACCTTCTGTCTTAGAATCAAAGGTATTGGTTCCAAGTCAGAAGAGTGGTAAGGGCTAGACTTAGGGGGTGGACACAAAGCTAGGAAGTGTCTGAGGCCAGATTTGAACTCAGGATCTCCCATCTCTGATCCTGACTCTCAATCCACTGAGCTACCCATCTGCCCCACTGTAGGACTTCTTAATAAGGACACTAGCTAGCCTCTATAATGATGCTTTTAAGATTTGTAAATATTGTTTCATTTGACTCTTACAACAACACTATGCTATATATTGTTATCACCATTTTACATATGAGGAAACTGAGACTGAGGGAGGCTAGGTGACTTGCCCTGGGCTACACAGCTATTAGTGTCTGACATAGGATTTGAACTCAGGTCTTTTTGATTCCAAATCTAGTCCTTTACTCCCTGTAGCATGGAGCTATCTTTTTGTTAGTTCTC
Organism: Monodelphis domestica; assembly: GCF_027887165.1. Classification (NCBI taxonomy): domain Eukaryota; kingdom Metazoa; phylum Chordata; class Mammalia; order Didelphimorphia; family Didelphidae; genus Monodelphis; species Monodelphis domestica. The sequence goes on from NC_077234.1 coordinate 65,420,465, forward strand.
CCATCCTGCACTCCATCTGTTTCCCCTCTCCAAAGCTTTGCTTTGTTGTCCTTAATACCTGGAATTCACATCTTCTTCACTTCTAACACCTAGGTTCCTTGGCTTTCTTCAAAATTCAGTTCAAATGATACTTTCTATATTATCTGATTTCCTTCAAGGCTCAGCTCAAATCTCACCTTCTATAGGAGGCTTTTGCTATTATCCTTCCCAGCTAGTGCTCTCCCTCTAAGACTACCCTCCACTTATTCTGTAGATGTTCATCACATTTATAATTGTTTATATCTTTTCTACCCAATTAGAATGTGAGTCCCTTGAAGGCAGGGGCAATGTTTCTGTCTTTATATTCTGATGGAGTGGCGTGCACATAGTTAGCAATTAATAAATATTAACTGACTGATCTCCCCAGTTGCTAGTGTCCACCCACCCCAAAATACCTTATTGCTTGCATTTGTGTGTATCTCTTATATTATTATATCTATATTTATACATGTACATACATATATTGCAGATGTGTACATACTTGCATAGGCACTCTTGATAGAATGCAAACTTCTTGGGAGAGACGGTTTCAATTTTGCCTTGATAACTTCCGTGCCTAAAACAGTGCCTGACACAGTGAATAATAAGTACTCTTTAATTGATGGATTAGATGGGAGGCCTTCAGTGCATTCGTTGGGTACATCTTCTTCTGAGAAGGAATTTAGGAAGACATAGACAAGCATTGCATAGGCTAAGAGTAGATAGATTGTGATCTTCATTAAGCACCCATATCTAAGAATATGTTTGAAGTACAAACAATCTCAGAGCTGTAAGCACATATGCAGGGCAACTGTGTACCTGAGAGTTTTGTAATGATGAGAAATTTCTTACCAATGAAATATTGAAAACCCCTTGAGAGCAAGAACTATTTCATTGTTTGTCTTTGAATCCCTGGCTTTGGACATAAAGCCTGGCACACAGTAGGCTCTCCCCCCCCATTGTAAATTGTAAAATTATAAAGCATACAACATAAAAATGTAATAATACAATATTAAAAAACAACAAAATTAAAAAGTATGTAAAAACTACAATGTAAACAGAATTGTAAAAATACAATGTAAGAAAAATTGAAATAATATAATGTAAAAATACAATTAAAAGTTGTAAAAACACGATGTATAACTACAATGCAAAAATACAACAAAATTGTAAAAAATTATGTAAAAACTACATTGTAAACAGAATTGTAAAGCTATAATGTACAAAACTACAATGTAAGAAAAATTGTAAAAATACAATTTTTAATACTAATTTTCTGACATTCTGCATTCTGTGTTCTCTTCCTCCCTCCTACCCTCTCTCTCCCCAAGATGACAGGTAATAGGAAATAGATTGTACATATGGTATCATACAATCCATATTTCCATGTTTGTCATATTGTGGAATAAGATGTAATGTTTACACTAGAGAAAATTCATGGAGGAAATTAAGTGAAGAATGATATACTTTAATCTGCATTCAGACTCCCTCAATTCCTTCTATGGTGACATATAGCCTTTTTCATCAGGAGTTCCTTGGAGTTGTCTTGGATGCTTGCATTGCTTACATAGTAGACTCTTATTATATGCTCACTGAATTTAATTGAATTATGAAACTTTCTAGTCTTTGTGATTTAATAAAGGCACTGAAAATGGAGGAGGGTTCGGAATAACGAACATGTCCTTCAAACCTACAAAGGTCAATTCTAACCTTTAGAGGTTGTATCAGTGATGCTCAGTGAACAATCTGAATTTGAGAGTTTGCTACATAGTGCCTTCTGTGCCTTTCTGACAGGATAAAAGAACAGCTCTTCTATCAGAGAGCTGTAAGGCAAGCACTCAACTATGGTAATGTTGTAGCAAAGCAGCACACCTCCCGAGATACATTAAATCCAGCTAATTGGTCACATTTACACTTCCTGCAACATCTGCATATGAATTATTAAGCATCAGTAATGCTCTTGAATTTCCACCGAAAAACCATGGACTGTGCTACTGTACCAACCTCCAGTGATGTCTCAGATCCCCAAATAATTGAAGAAAGACACGCCAATGGCACTGCACCTGCACTGGCTCTGCTTCCTGGCTCATGAAGTGATTCATTTGTTTGCAAGGACTGGGTTAAATCCTGGCTGAGCCATAAGCCTTCCAAACAAGGGCTGCCTTGCCAGACACTATGCAGAGGGTAAAGTGAGAATGTTTGTGTGCTGCGCAGGCGAACATTAAGGCAGTCCTGCCAGGAGAAAACAAGGGTTCATTTGATGTACTGTGACTGTCAATGTGCTCTGTATTCGTGGCTGGACATGGAGCCTTTGCAGAAGGATGATCATGAAGCCACCTGCATTCAGGACACCTGTACTATTTCACTGCAAACCATTATGCTTTCTGAAGGCTTTTATATGACCGTGTTACCTCATTGAATTGGAATAGAGCTATATGCCTCTACTTTGGCTCCTAAAAAAATCATCCTCATTCATACTCAATGGATTGAACAGTTATAAGTCCTATAATGTACTATGTAGTGATTTGGGTAAAATAAAAAAAAATTCATCCTAATATAATGACATCAAGATGCCAAATTTAGTTACTCAATTCAGCATCCAAGCATTTATTCATTTTGTTTGATACCTGTCAACCAAATATGCATTCATTAATATATTCATTAATCAATCAACAAACACCTCAGAAATGTCCTACCTGTGTGACCCTGGCCAAGTCACTTAACCTCCATTGCCTAACTGTTGCTGCTCTTCAGGTTTAGAACCAATACAGCACAATATTGATTCTAAGATGGAAGGTAAGAGTTTAAAAAATCATTCAATAAATATTTTCTTGGGGCTTCATAGATTCAAAGAAAAGGAGGAGGTTTTTTATGATGGAAAGAGTACTGACTTCTCTACTGATTAGAATCTTGAATCCTAGAGACTACATTTCCCACAATCCCCTTTTCCTTGAGTTTCTGTGTCCACCCATGTGGTCTTGGGCTGGTATCAGTGTGAAGGAGGGAACGGCTATTTTGGCTTTTCTCTGTTGTTTTTAATTTCTCTGATTGTTTTTAATGTCTCTCTGCTCTAAGTGGATTTTAATAAATAGTATTAAAATAATACTTGGAATATTGAATACTAATTTTAATCTTTACACTTCTGAATTACAGGATCTGGATTCAAATTCTATCTCTGCCACTTCCAACCCATTTGACTTTTGCCATATCATTTTACCTCTCTGTTGCTATTGTTGTTGCACAATCATTTTGGTCATGTCTGACTCTTTATGACCCCATTTGGGGTTTTCTTGACAAAGTTACTGGAGCGGTTTGCCATTTCCTTCTGTAGCTCATTTGACAGATGAGTTAAAACTGAAGCAAACACACTGGAGGCTGAATTTGAACTCAGGTCTTACTGACTTCAGGCTTAGTATGTGATCCACTGTACCACCTTGTTGTTCTCCCTTTACCTCTCTGAGTCTGTTTTCTCATCTGTAAAATGAAAAGGTTAGAGGAAGTACCTTCCAGCCCTCAATTCATAATCCTATATACTGAATCCTAACTCAGTTCTAAAACAAGAGTCCAAGTCCTGCCTTTAATACATATTGGCTGTGTGATGCCCAGCAATGCACTTAATCTCTCATTGTCCCCTGGAACTATCTTAGACTCCAAGTTATGGAGAAATGCTGAACTGTACCAAGGGGAGGGAGTTTCTACTGGGAGTTCCCTAAACTTGTGAAATCACAGGTCAGGAGTAGATCATGTGCAAAGTAAAGTGTTACTTTACAATCAGTGGTCAAGCTTAACCAAGCAGCCAACCACGTGGAAGAGATTTAGATAATCTGAGGAAATGGAAGCAGCATAGTATAGTAGGAAAACACAGACACACAGGCAATGTAACATTTGTGGCTCTGTAGTGATAAACACTGGGTCCAAGTGACATATCTGCTGTCTACTACTTTAGTGATCTTGGACAAGCCATGGACAAGAATTCTTGGTCCTTCCCAAATTTTCCACTCAGCTGCTAAACTGATCATTTTTCTCATCTAGAAAATGAGGGAGACACCTTTACCTCTGAGGTCTCTCCCATCTTTAAAACTATGATCAAGCCCATAGAAATGAAATTATTTACTAATTGGTTAATGCCTCAACCAGACCTGGCACATAAATCCTCTGAATGCCAGTGCCCCGTGCCTTCCAGATCAGGATACTTCATGTGAAATATATGAAAATATATGAAATATATATGAAAAATATATTTCATGTTAAATAATGAAAAATAACATGCATAATCTGTCTGAGTTTCTAGACTTCTCAAATATTATCTTCGAAAAGAGACAGTTACCCAAATCCCAGAATGTGAGAATCAGAAGGAACCTTAGGGGACAAAGGTACAACCTGTACCAGAGTCACTATCTTCACCACAGAATCTCTGAGAATTAGTCAATTGTGTCCAAAATGCAACCAGAGAAACTTTCTTTCTATTGAACTCCAAATGCCAAACATTGACCTGGATGAACCAGATGTTCGACAGTCATGTGGACATTGTTTTGGTATGCTCTAGTCTTTAAAGACTTGCAATGGAATATTTGCCTGTGAATTGCTATAGCTTGGAGTTGAGTCAGCTTGGCCAACCAAGAACTTAAGTGGTGGATTCACTTGTCATGTTGATGAAACAAATAAAAAACAATGTGCACATGTGGCTTCTAAACAAATGTCCAGTGTGTAAATTCTCTTTGGCTATTTGTCCTTAGCCAAGATAAGCAAGATCTTTGTGAAGCTGAAGAGTATGGCTAGAGAATCCTCAGGCTCCTCTAAATGATTTGACATCATGTAGTGAGTACAAGGAATGACAATTTTGGGTATGCCCATTCATTGGGAAATGTAAGGGGGAAAAGGGGTTTATTTTTAAAAGGGTTGGATTTATATTTTAGGAGTATGGTTGCCAGGAATTTAATTAATTCCAAAGAGATTTATTTACAATTTCATTACAAAATGTAGAAAGAGTGAAGCAAGAAATCAGAGAGAGGATAAGGTAAGATATCTAGCCTCAGCACTAAGTAATTTATCTCCCTCCCCTCCCCCCCCCCTTGGGCAGGAGAGTTAGTTTCAGCTGGCCTCAGCAAAGCTGAGGACCTGAGAAAGCCTCCCTCAAGAGTAGGTTTTTTCCTGAGGATTTTTTTTTTCAGAAAAATCCAGCAGTTAAGAGTTAGCTTTTCACTCACCATGTGTCAGTCCAGTCAGCAGATTCTTTATCAGCCTCACCAGGAAACAGGGTCTCAAGTCCAGTAAGGAGATCCTTCTGCCTCTTCACCAGCCTCAACTCAAAAGCATGAAGAATTGAATTCTCACAGGAAATAACAGCTCCTTTTAAAGACATTTTCTCTTGCATCACTTCCTGTGTCTTCCCCTAATTCTATATCTACCAATCACAGCTGAAGTCCTGTTCTAGGACTGCCCAGATTAAGTGGGATATTTGTACTTTTGGTGATTAGATCTAAATGGGCAGATCTTCGTACTTAACTTTTAAGTACTGTTATAAAAATAGACAGGGGTTACAATTTAATCTTCACAATCAGGAGAGAGTTAAATATTTTCATTGTTATAATCAGGGGAGTGTTAAATTTAATCTTCACAGAAATGAAGTAGGTAGGTCTGTCAGTTAGTCAATCAACAGCCAATCATATAGCCACCTGCCACCACCCTTGTAGAGGACTTTGCCTCATGTCCTTCCCAAATTTTCCACTCAACTGCTAAACTGATCAATTTAATGAATGTCTAAAGATGTCACTTTCTACTCAAACTCCAGTGGCTCACTATTACCTCTTGTATCAGATACATAGGTCTTTATATCCTGACCCCTCTCTTCCTTTCCAGTGGTCTTACACTTTACTCCTCTTTATACATTTTAAGATCCAGTTGATCCATTGACTTGCTGTTTCTCATATATGATACTGAGTTTCCTGACTCCAGGGATTTACATTGACTATCTTTAAGGGATGGAATCTTCTCCCTCCTCACCTCTGAATCCTAGCCTGAAAGGTAGATAGGTAGGTGATATAGTGGATAAAATGTCAGACTTGGAGTTGGGAAGACCAGAGTTTGAATCCTAATTCAGATGCTTGCTTAGATGCTTATGTAACTTGGGGATAGGTCACCTGACCTTTCTCAGACTTAATTTCTTCACCCACAAAAATGTGTATGATAGCCTCTATTTCATGCAACTTTGTAAGAAACAAATGAGAACATACATAAAGTGCTTATCAAACCTTTAAGTGCTATATAAATGCAAGTTATTATTATTAAGATTTGTGGTTGTTCAGTTGTTTTCAGTTGTGTCTGACTCTCTATGATCCTTTTTGGGGATTTCTTTGCAAAGATACTGCATCAGTTTGCCATTTTCTTCTCCAGCTCATTTTATAGATGAGGAAACTGAAGCAAACAGGGTTAAGTGACTTGGCCAGGACCACACAGCTAGTAAGTGCCTGAAGCTAGATTTGAATTCATGAAGATGAATCTTCCTTTATAATGATTAAGATTAGAAAACAGTTTAACTGTACACAAAGTATGTGAAAGGAAGGGTTCTGAAAGAATGCTAGAATGACAGATTGGAGCTCAGTGGTGGATACTCAAATTCTAAGCTAAAGAGTTTGTTCTTCTTCCACAGGTGATAGGGAGTCACTGAATGCTTCTATGCAGAGAAGTGACATGATCATACTTATTACATTAGAAAGATTATTTTGTCAATTGTGTGAAGGATAGGTTGGAAAGAGGAGAGACTGAAAGCAAAGACATTCATCAGGAACTTATTACAATAGTTGAGACAATGAAATCCTACACTATTGTGGTAATAGTGTAATTGGAAAGAAGGGGGATAGATCTGAGAGACAAATGTGGAGGTAGATTCCATAGGACTTCAAACTGATTTAAAAGGAAATTGATTAGACAGGGAAAAGCCATACAATTATAGAGTCAGAGGGTTTAGAATTGGGAAAAAAATCATTAAAGATCATCTAGTCTGATTTCCTCCTTTTCACAGAGGAAGACCGTAAAATCCATGGGCAAGTATGGTAGTAAGCAGAATAAAGAAGAGTTGTAGTGTCCTCTGATTCTGAATCCTGCCACATTGCTTGTCACTCTGTCAAAGATGATGCTAAAAATTTTGATCCCAGATGGTTGGGAAGATGGCGGTGCCATCAACAGAAATAAAAAAATGAGGAGAGTGTCAATTGTAGAGGAGAAGATGATAATTTAGGTGGCAGAACAAGGTAGAGTGGAGGAGGAGTTCATCACAGACATCATCTACTCTCTTCTAGTTTTAATGAATTATTCTTGCTAATCAAGTGTTAAGTTCTATTGTTTCTTTTCTACTGAGGGTCTGCAAGAGTGTATAGCACTCTAAATTCAGCACCATCTGAGTTTTGGAAATCCCATGCCTCCATGATAATGTCTTCAGAAATCTAGGGTCTTTTCTGTATTTTACGAATGATTCACATTACCCTTCAAGGAACCAGTTCCAATCAGTGAGACAACTGTTCAATTAGCTAAAACATTGGCTTTATAACACAAGAATCACTATCTGTCTATGTCTACTCTTCTTCAAGGCAGCTGAAATTCATTTTGATTGGTAAGTGGTCTGAAGTGAAAACATTCTGCTAATCTCTCTTCAGGTCTTTCAATTCTGCTGTTTAAACATCTTGGCAAGGAGATCTACTGTCTGTCTAGTTGTGCTTAGAGAATTCCGAGAAATCACACACACACACACACACACACACACACACACACATCCATTTTCTCCTTTCAAACTACTATATTTGTGAAGTGCATATTTTTATGGATACTAAATATATAATTTACATAATTGAGTGAAGATAGTGTGATGACTGCTTGTCAATTAATTCAGAAGAACTATTTCTAGTTCTTCAGGAGGTTTGCCAATTTTTATTCCTAAAAAGGACCGATGAAGCAAATAATTTGGGGGTGGAGATGTACTTCTTGCCATATGGAATAATCTTGTAAATGGATCAGGCTAGATTCTCAACATCTGCCATTCAAAGGAAAAATCTATAAGTTGCCTCACCCCCAAAGAAATGCTATTGGGGTTTTTTCTTCTCAAATCTCCATTTTCTATGCAATTATGGAGTTCTGTGTGGAAACTGCATATTGGCTAAAATCAATGAAGCAATCTTAAAACTCCTACACAATACCCTTTGGTAGAAAACAATTATTTTCTGGCTCATGTATTTCATGAGGGAGTCTACCAATATTCTTTTTTTCCCATTCAAAATCTCAAGTCCTAGGTAGGACACTTGACCTGCATTATTGAATATTATAGGGTGAAGTATTTATTTGCTTGTATTTAAGTTTATAAGTTTATTGGAAGTTTTTTAAATAACATTTTATAAGAACAACAAAACAATTTTTTATGAAAATCTATTAAGGAGTGTAAAACTATGTCTTATTTTGTGAGAGATATAAGGAGTAACGGCTTCAATGGACTAATAGTATAGAAAGCCAATCAGACTCAGGGAGACCTGCTTCAGATCCATATAGCAATATCAAACTGAGCAAGGCTAGTAAGCTCTCTTTCTTCTAGGTAACTAACTGTCTAAGACTGTAAGTCTCAGTGGTAGCATATCATCATAGGTAAAAGGAATTTCCTTATTGGGAAATCACAAGTGTAGTCTACCACCAAAAAACTAAATACTATTCTTCCAACAATGAACTTCAGTTCCAGTGAGATCAATGGATTTGTTGTCATAAGTGCTAGGTACAAGCCTCATATTTGCCATCTAAAAACTTTGTGACAATGGGAAATTCACTTGAAACTCTATGATCACTGGTAAAAATGTGAATAATAATACACGTTATTCCTATGCCTCTCTCCCATGGTTAAGAGAAAATGCTAAAGAAAATACATGAGGTCATAGACTTTTAGATTTTGTTTATAAGCTCTTTGAGGACAATGGCTATTTTTTGGTCTTTTTTTTTTATCCCCAGTGCTTAGCACAGTGACTATGTAGCAAACATTTATTAAATGTTTATTTAGTTTTTTTAATGAGAAAATATTAACCTTTTTCTCTATAGCCATAAAAGGGATAAAAATGAAAAAAGCCCACTCCAGATATTTGTAGGAAAAAAGATTTTGAACATAGGATATAACATTATAAACTCAACTCAAAGAGGAAAAGGTTAACTTCTACATCAATCACTCATCTCTGTAAAAAGTTTATATGGAACAACCATCCAGTCAAAACCAACATACTACCTTCTTTGAAATGTTGTTCAGGCTTTGCAAGAAGATTTCCTCTTCCTGGATGTTTGTCTTAGAATGTCCTCAGAGGGCTTTATCAATGATTAGATGACAGTATAAAAACCCCAGTCATTCAAATGTCAGAGGAAAAAAGAATAGAGAAGAAGTCTTTCAAGCTTCATTTTCTTTCTTGTGCCTGGTTGTTTCCTCCTCTTCCTCTCAGCTTTCTTGGAATCCACTCCAATCTCCAAAATTTCCTTAATCTCTGCCACCAAAATCCTCTCACAGCCTCCTCTACTACCTTCTTAGCTTTTGCTCTATGCCCACTGGTGTCACAGCCACCATCATGACCTCCAGAGCCCAGGGTTTCTTTGTTTCCATCAATCTCCCCATCTCTGATGGCCTCTGTTGTATTTTTAGCATCATCTTCTGAGTTGAAGACAACAAAACTCAACCCTTTGTCTCCTTGTAGTGATTATCTTGGCACTAATAGAACCAGAAAATAAATTTTTTATGTTTCTTCTGTGCTGTCTTTGGACAGACAGTTTTGGAGGACTGGCTTCTTGGTACCACATCAATCATCTTCTGTCCCTTTTGCTCCAGCATAATCTCTTTTTCTTCAGTCTCTATATTGTTATAAGAAACTGAAGCTTCTTTTGCATCTTCTGTGGAGGCAGATTCAATGTATGGGTACCTTGAAAGTTGTCCCTGATTGTTCTGGGGCAAACTGATTATGTCACCCCTCTCATATTTCCTGTAGACTTTCTTTAATAGTGGTAGTGTAGGCAAGGTTATTCTGACTCTGGCACCAATTCATATGTTCCTAGCTATAAGATCTTTTTTAGCAAAAAATCCATGAATCTGATTTTTATTTCAGAAGCAATTTTGTTGAAGTTCATCACAAAGTGAGTGAAATTCATAGACATTTCAGCTTCCAATTTTTGTTTCTTAGCTTTGGGACCTTTCTGTTTACCCATTTCTTTTTTCCTCTTCCCTGGTGCTTCTCTGACAACCACTTCCTCACCTTCCTCCTCTTTGTCTTCATCCTCTTTCCCTCCCCACCCTCATTTCTTTGGCTTTCTCAATTTTCCCAGAGGCAATTTTTACAGCAGCAGCCTTCTGTTTGGGAGGTGTAGGATCCAAAGCTTCTTCAGTCATCCTCATTTTTTTATCCTCATCACTGCATCTTCCTCCTCATCCTCAGAGTTCTATTTGGCTAGAGCTGCTTTCATTTTTGTGGGAAGGTGGTTGCTGCTTTAGTTGGGGTGGCTGCTGCTTTAGCTAGAGTGGCTCATTTCTTGCCTGGTGTGATGACAGCTTTGGCTTGGGTAACCACTTTCTTGGCAGGGCCCACAGCTGCCTTCTTACCAGGAATCCTGACTGCTTTCTTGGCAGGTGTAGAGGCAACAGCTTTTTTGGCTGGGGGTAGCTTTTTTTTTTTTTTGCTGGTGTAGCCACAGCCATCTTGCCCTTCTTCTGAGGGACCAGAACTTCTCTAATACTTTCTTCTTCATCTTCTCACATGTCCTCTTCCTCACTTTTTTTCTAATTCCTTTGGGGGAGGAGCCATTTTCTTTATTTGGTGCTGATTGTTAGCATTCTTCCTGAGTTTCACCTTCTTGATGGCCAATGATTAGGGGTCAGGGGAAGCAACTATTTTGGCAGAGGCCCAGACAACATTGGTGGCAGTGGGAATGTGAGCAGTCCTTTGCTGGCAGAGACTGGGATGAAAGACCCCATAAATATTAATTGAATGAATGAATGATTTAGAGTTGGAAAAGAAATTGGAGGTTGTCTAATCCAACGCCCCCAGTTTTTACACTGAAGAAATCAAGATCTAAGAAGTTAGTGACTTGGCCTATGAGAATTTATTTTTATATACTTACATATACTTTTATATGAGTCAGTGAGAATATTGGTGTTCTTATTGCTGAGTTTTAGATGAGAAATATACCATTAAGTATACTTCTTTTTGCATTTTATTTGTTCTTGGGAAGTCCTAAGCATGTCTTCTTTTAAAAAAATTTAGTTAATAAATGAAGGAGACAAAAGTTCTTCTCCTGGGTACATGTTCCTCATAATGACATTATGGGGAAGGTAGATAGTTAGATGGACCACCTTTTAATAAGCTGTTCACCAGTTAGAGATGTATTGGAATATTCAAGGGAGGGGCTGAAAAATGAGCTCCTTAAACTACTTATTAAGCATCCTGACCCAGCTTTTGGGTGCCTGGACATTTGAGGGGGTCATGGAAACCTATACTTTATTGGCCATGTTTATGGCTTGCCAATAGACCTAATATAATCAATAAATTTATATTATTACCCAAAATTCAGTCCCTGGAGATAATTTTAAATGTAACAGTCCCATAGTTTCATAGGTAGTAAGTGGCAGGCTCAAGATCCTCTGATGCCAGACCTAGTACTCCAGTTATTTGTATAGTACCACGACCTTATCATCAAAGTTTATGTAACTTGGAGCTATTTATTACTGCTACTGCCTCTGTTAGTAGCTAGGTGACAGTGGATAGAATGCTGGGGCTGGAGTCTGGAAGACCTGAGATTAAATCAAGCCTCATACATATACTAGGTGTTTGACCCTGGGCAAACCCTTTAACTTATGTTTGCCTCAATTTCCCCATCTGCAAAATGTGGATAATAATAGCACCTACTCCACAGGGTTGTTGTGAGGATCAAATGAGATTATAATTGTGAAGTGCTTAGCACAGTTCCTGGCACAGTGTTACATAAATATTAAATATTATTACTATTTAATTTCTCCTCTGTGTTATCTTAGATTATCCTGCAAAAAGAAAAAGTGATGACAGAAAACAAGTATTACCTTTGGTGGGCAGAACAAATCAGTGGTAATGAGAATAGAGGAAAAGAAAACAAACAAACAAACAAACAAACCTAACTACATTCACTTCCTCAGTCACAATTCATGATGCAAGGTTCTGTGCTACAAATCAATAGTAGGGAAGGAGGGGAAAAAACCAAATAATTAAGAAATACTCCCTGCCTTCAAGGAGCTCACATTCTAGCAAGGGGTGGGGAAAGCATATACATAGAAATTAAATAACTACTCTAGCTTCCTGGCAGTGAATAAGGGGTTCCATCTTGGTGTCAAAAGACCTGGGTTCAAATCTTGCCTCTGACACATAATAGCTGTGTGATCTTGGGAAATTCAGTTAAGCTCTTTGTGCCTCTTGGAACTCTCTTAAGAAAATAATCTTCAAAAGAATTGCTCTTCTGTGTGAGTTGGGGGAGTTATCAGTTTATCAATGGACAAAACCAAAAGTCAGTTTGGAAATGGACTTCAATTATCTTTGAACCCAAGTAGCTCCATTTTGATTTTTAGAGATCACTAGACTGCTCTAGTTGGGTAAGTAAGCAAGAAGTAAAGCAATGCAGACATATGCAAAAACTCTATGTCTTGTATCCTGTCTGAACAGATGTTTCTTTTTATAGTTAACTGCCTGTGTTATACTTCTACTATATCCTGTTTTAATAGCCGATTCTAAGGTTATTATGAGGATAAAATGAGATTATGAATGTCAAGTTCTTTTGCAAACCTTCAGGCACTATATAAATGCTAGTTATTATTATTATCATCATTATACGTGTCACCTATATCTCATTAGAGCAATTGTTTCTTAATAAGAATATTTTTACAGACACACATATGCCTGTGTACGTGTATGTATTTATGTGTCTATCTATCTCTCTACCTTGTTATTACAGCCAAAAGGATGCTATAAATATTGCTTTTCATTTTTATGCTTTTCTCTATGAAAGAAGGAATATAGAAAAAATCTAGTTAAGATTTTGATCAGATTTATCATCTTTCTCTCTCCACCTCTTTTCCATTTACTGACTGTCCCCCATACTTAAAATGTTTTACCTTCTCATTTTCACCTCCTGGATTTCCTGACTTCCTTCAGTTCCAAGTTAAAATTCCAGCTTTAGTGAGATACCATTCCTGATCCCTGTCAGTTAGAGTGCCTTCCTTCTTTTGGTCATTTCCAGTTGGTTCTTTATATAGTTTCTTTGTACATAGCTGTTTGCATCTTGTTTACTCCATCAGAAGATTGTGTGTCTTTCAAGGGCAAGGACTTTTTCTGCCTTTCTTAGCACAGTATCTGGCACATAGTAGGTGCTTAATAAGTATTTATTGACTAACTAGCAATTGTCTCAGAATATTTCTTTTAGGTACCATAAGACCACCCTTTCCCCAAACACCCTCTATAATAACTGTAAAATAAAATAGATGGTTAAGAGATTTAAGAAGTGCTAACAAGGTCCAAAGATGAAAAGATCATTCCTCACTTGAGAAGAATGTGGTATACAGTATAATCAATGCTGAACTTGGAGTCATGACACCAAAGTTTGAATCTTGGCTCTGCCATTTTCTGTATGTGACCTTGTATAGGTTATTTAAGTCCTTTGGGCCATTTTCTTTAAATGTAAATTACAGGAGTTGGACTAGATGATTTCTAAGGTCTTTCTGGTTCCAAGCCTATGATCTTAGGATTCAGGTAAGGTTCCCTGAAGGAGATAAAACAAATGACTCATTGATGGTACACAGAAATAATGTCATTTGTTATCAAATCAAATTGGTCTAGGGTCCTCAGCAACAAACTACAGTGCAAATAATGTCTATGGATATCACTATCAAATAGAGTTTGGTGATGTTCCATTAAACTTTTAGTGCCTTGAGGGGAAAAATGTGTATAAGCAATGTTACTTTATGTGGGTTATATTCTCAATATGCAGTTTTTCTGAGGGGGAAAAATTAAGGTGGTATGCAATTGTTTATTGGGCTTAGTACTCCACAAGCAGGAGAGTCTACTGTTGGAGGCTGCTCCTAATAGTTTGTGTGCAAAATTGACAAATGCTATCAATCAGCACTCAATTTGTTATTTTGTGAATTGTCTAAAGTTAAGAAAGTGATGGAGAAAATGTAGATTAATTTTTACATTGTCATAAATTTTTGGAGACCTGATTAACATTGTCTAGCACATTTATGAATCATGAAAGTATGCTGTAAAATTCTTTTCTCGGGGAAATAGAGATAGTATTTAAATTAGTAGAAACTGGCCTACAATCAAATCATTTGATGGACAAAATAGGGGATATTCCAAAAGCAGAGCAAGATTCTGAGCTAATCTTTCTATACTTTAAAACAATTAAAAATAATTCTAGATCTCACTTAAAAAATTATAATACCATGTGTAGTCATAGTTTCATGACTTCTTTGTTCAACCTAAGTATCTTTTCTCCAAGGATCAAGGGAAACTTGAATATTGTGAATCTTAAAAACTACTCAGACTCTATTTTAGAAGATTTGATTAAGCTATTCTATTATTGTAACAATGGAGATACTTGGTCTAATAACAATCAGGAATGTATTGGGAACTTTTAAAATTATTCCACCCTACTCAGACAGTGCCTTAGGGGAAGATAAAGTTGTAAACTACTGATTGAACAATGAAAGTCCCTAACTCATACCTTATAGTAAAGCTAGAACCTTAAGCTAGGTCTGTTTTTAGATCTAATACAAAAAGGTGTTAAGTACCTGTAAAGGTTAAATTAATCACAAAAAGGTCAAGTAACTTACAAAAGGCAAGCTTAACAAAGAGGTGTAAAGTACTCAGAAGATATAATCTAACCAGAGAAGGTGAAAACCAAAGAAGATGAGAACTAAGAATGGGCAGTCCTGGAAAAAAGCATATACTGTGATTGGTAGACGTGAACATTTAGGGGAGGTAACATAAGAGAAAATTTCTTTAAAAGGAAGGGGTAAAAAGTCAGTTTTTCAGTTTGAGTTCAGAGTTGAATTGAGTTGGATTTGGAATTGGAGTTCAGGAGATTCAGTGGAGGACTGGAGCTTGCTTGGAGATGGTCTTGTGGTGAGTAATAAGGCTGACTCATTCTCCCTTAGGCTCAGGGAGGCCACTTTGGCCTAGGCCTTTAACTATTTACTATTGCTTGGCTCAGCCTGAGCCAGAGCAGTTTAAATTAATTTTCTCTCTCTCTCTCTCTCTTTCTCTCTCTCTCTCTCTCTCTCTCTCTCTCTCTCTCTCTCTCTCTCTCTCTCTCTCTCTCTCTCTCTCTTTCCCTTAATCCCTTCTTTCTTTATTAATTAAAATCTCCATAAATATCAGCTGATTTGGGTATTTTTCATATTTGGGAATTTCCCATGGTGACCACTTACTTAGAATTTAAGTCAAAACACTAAAATTATTGTTACAGTTTTGGCATTTACAATATTTCAGTATCCCAGAGAACCTTGTCTCCCTTGGTCTATTCATGTCACTGACACTCAAAATTGATATTAAAAAAAAAAAGAATCAAGCATAACTATGTTCATTGAAAACTGACTGCTTTTTCTCTTGGTTCAATCTCCTATCTTGTCCATTGATCTCCATGGTTTTAGCAAAATATCGGGCCTTTTGAATTTCTAATAGGCCTATGACTTTTTGATTTGTGAAATATTTTTCCAGTGTTGTAGAAATTAAATTTGTACATGTACTTGTACATAATAGATTTGATAAATGTTTATCAAGAGTCTATTATGTACAAATCTTATAGGTGAGACCCATTGTGGTTAGTGGATAGTGAATTGGCCTCCAGAGTGATGAACATCTGGTTTTAAGTACTAGCTGTGAGGATAAAATTTTGTTTTATTATTATTTTTAATGCAAGAAAGTATTTCTTTGGAGCCTTCAACTATGAAAATAAAGAGTTCAAAATATCTCCCAGTAGAGCTAGCCTTTGACAATTAGGAATTAAGCAGTATTAATCCTGAAGGCCCCTATCTACACTCTTTTGGGTATCTTTCCCTCTCCCTCAACAAGCAGGGATCTTCTACCTGCAAAGTGCCCATTTTCACTTATCTCAAGAGATAAGGGACATCCCAAAATTTCATCAATTTTATAACCAGATTTTTTAAATCTGGGGACCATACAGAGGACCATGGAGAGATTTCAGAGGATCTTTGATCTTGGAAGGGGAACATTATGTCTTCATTTCAATAGAATTGATTTCCTTTGGAATTTTATGTGTTTTAGTTTTATGTATTTTAAATATATATCAAAAGTTTAAATTCTTGCACAACTGGCTTTCTTATTCTTCTTCATGGCTTGAAATGCTTGTGATTGATACTATAATAAAAAAAGAAAATTACAAAAAATGTCATAGAGAATTTTTTTAAACTCAAAAGAATAAGCCATTGCATATGTAAATAGAGGACCTGAGTTTGGATACCAGGGTCTCCTATTTACTACCTGTGTTATCTTGGGCCAATAACTTAACTTTTCTGCACCTGACTTTCTTCCTTTGTAAAATAAGGGTTTTAGATTGGATAATTTCTCTAATATTCTTTCTAGCTGGAAGTCTCTGATGTAAATTGTCCCCTTCCTTAACTCTTCTTCACTGAAAATGTAATCTTCATATACATAGATCTACTCATGCTACCATTATGTTTAAAAGGCCCCAGATGTTCCTTATAGTCACTAAGTCACGTTCAAACTATATTGCCTGGCATTTAAAGTAGTCTACTTCTTGCTACCACACAACTCACATTCTTTCCTTCCACATACTCTATGGGTTTTTTTGTTTGTTTTTTTTAAACCCTTACATTCTGTCTTGGAAACAATACTGTGTATTGGGTCCAAGACAGATGAATAATAAGGTCTAGGCAATGGGGGTTAAGTGACTGGCCCAGGGTCACACAGCTAAGGAAGTGTCTGAGGCCAGATTTGAACCTAGGACCTCCCGTCTCTAGGCCTGGCTCTCAATCCACTGAGCTACCCAACTGCCCCCATACTCTATGATTTTTGCATTGTGCCTTGGCTCATATTCTTCCCTAAACCTGGAATATCCCCCCTTTCATTCTCATCTTTTTTTTTTATCATCAGTAATTTATTTCCTTAAGGTTACCATATAATATTTTCTAAAAACTATGGTTTAATTTTTTTGACATTATTTTTTTATTTGGTCAATTTCAAACATTATTCCTTGGTTACAAAAATTATTTTCTATTTCTCCCTCCCCTCCCCCTCTCATATCCATTGCTCAGTTCCACTGGGTATTACATGTGTTCTTGATCAGAACCCATTTCCATGTTGTTGGTGTTTGCACTAGGATAATCATTTAGAGTCTACACACCCAATCATATCTCCTTTGTCCCATGACATTAAGCAGTTGTTTTTCTTCTGTGTTTCTACTCCCACAGTTTTCCCTCTGAATGTGGATAGTGTTTTTTCTCCTATAACCCTCTGGGTTGTTCAGGATCAATGCATTGCCACTAATAGAGAAGTCCATTACCATAACCCTCTGGGTTGTTCAGGATCAATGCATTACCACTAATGGAGAAGTCCATTACCTTCGATTGTACCACAGTGTATCAGTCTCTGGGTACAATGTTCTCTTGGTTCTGCTCCTTTCACTCTGCATCACTTCCTGGAGGTTGTTCCAGTCCCCATGGAATTCCTCCACTTTATTATTCCTTTGAGCACAATAGTATTCCATCACCAACATATGCCACAATTTGTCCAGCCATTCCCCAATTGAAGGGCATCCCCTCATTTTCCAGTTTTTTGCCACCATAAGAGCTCAGCTATGAATATTCCTGTACATGTCTTTTTCCTTATTATTTCTTTGGGGTACAAACCCAGCAGTGCTATGGCTGGGTCAAAGGGCAGACAGTCTTTTAGCGCCCTTTGGGCATAGTTCCAAATTGCCCTCCAGAATGGTTGGATCAATTCACAACTCTACCAGCAATGAATTAATGTCCCAACTTTGCCACATCCCCTCCAGCATTCATTACTTTCCTTTGCTGACATATAAGCCAATCTGCTAGGTGTGGTGATACCTCAGAGTTGTTTTGATTTGCATCTCTCTGATTATCAGAGATTTAGAACACCTTTTCATATTCTTATTAATGGTTTGGATTTCTTTGACTGAGAATTGCCTATTCATGTCCCTTGCCCATTTATCAATTGGAGAATGACTTGATTTTTTGTATAATTGATTTCGCTCTTTGTACATTTGAGTAATTAGTTGTAATTAATAGTAATTAATTGTCAGAGGTTTGTGTTATGAAGATTGTTTCCCAGTTTGTTATTTCCTTTCTGATTTTGGTTACATTGGTTTTGTTTGTACAAAAACTTTTTTAATTTGATGTAGTCAAAATTATTTATTTTACATTTTGTGGCTCTTTCTAAGTCTTGCTTGGTTTTAAAATCTTTCCCTTCCCAAAGGTCTGACAGGTATACTATTCTGTGTTCACCTAATTTACTTATAGTTTCCTTCTTTATGTTCAAGTCATTCACCCATTCTGAGTTTATCTTGGTGTAGGGTGTGAGGTGTTGGTCCAAACCTAATCTCTCCCACACTGTCTTTCAATTTTCCCAGCAGTTTTTGTCAAATACTGAATTTTTGTCCCAAAAGCTGGGATCTTTGGGTTTGTCATAGACTGTTTTGCTAAGGTCCCCTATCCCAAGTCTATTCCACTGATCCTCTTTTCTGTCTCTTAGGTAGTACCAAATTATTTTGATGACCACTGCTTTATAGTATAGTTTGAGATCGGGGACTGCAAGGCCACCTTCCTTTGCATTTTTTTCCATTATTTCCCTGGGTATCTTTGATCTTTTGTTCTTCCAAATGAACTTTTTTTATGTTTTTTTTTCTAATTCAGTAAAAAAGCTTTTTGGAAGTTTGATGGGTATGGCACTAAATAGATAGATAAGTTGGGGTAGGATGGTCATTTTTATTATGTTAGCATATCCTACCCATGAGCAGTTAATGTTTTTCCAATTGCTCAGATCTAGTTTTAGTTGTGTGGAAAGTGTTTTGTAGTTGTGTTCATATAGTTCCTGTGTTTGTCTCAGCAGATAGATTCCTATTTTATATTGTCTAAGGTGATTTTGAATGGGATTTCTCATTCTAATTCCTGCTGCTGAGATGTGTTGGAGATATATAGAAATGCTGAGGATTTATGTGGGTTTATTTTATATCCTGCCACTTTGCTAAAGTTGTTGATTATTTTGACTAGCTTTTTAGTTGATTCTCTAGGATTCTTTAAGTAGACCATCATATCATCCACAAAGAATGATAGCTTGGTCTCCTCTGCCTATTTTAATACCTTCAATTTCTTTTTCTTCTCTAATTTTTACTACTAGTGTTTCTAGTACAATGTTAAATAATAGAGGTGATAATGGGCATTCTGGTTTCACTCCTGATCTTGTTGGGAATGCATCTAGTTTATGCCCATTGCAGATGATGTTTGCTGATGGTTTTAGATATATATTTATTATTTTTAGAAAAGACCCTTCTATTCCTATACTTTCTAGTGTTTTCAATAGGAATGGGCTTTGTATTTTGTCAAAGGCCTTTTCTGCGTCTATTGAGATAGTCATATGATTTTTATTGGTTTGCACGTTAAGATTGTCAATTATGTGGATGATTTTCCCAATATTGAACCATCCTTGTATTCCTGGTATAAATCCCACTTGATCATAGTGAATAACCCTCTTGATCACTTGCTGGAGTCTTTTTGCTAGTATCCTATTTAAGATTTTTGCATCTATGTTCATTAGGGAGATTGGTCTGTAGTTTTCTTTCTCCATTTTTTATCTGCCTGGCTTTGAAATCAGTACCATATTTGTATCAAAAAAGGAATTTGGTAGAACTCCCTCTGCTTATTATGTCAAAGAGTTTGCATAGTATTGGAATTAGCTGTTCTTTGAATGTTTGATACAATTCACTTGTGAATCCATCAGGCCATGGGACTTTTTTCTTAGGGAGTTCTTTGATGACCTATTCAATTTCTTTTTCTGTTATGGGATTATTTAAGAATTCTATTTCTTCTTCTGTTAATCTAGGCAATTTATATTTTTGTAAATATTCATCCATATAGCCTAGATTGGCACATTTATTGCCATATAATTGGGCAAAATAGTTTTTAATGATTGCCTTAATTTCCTCTTCATTGGAGGTGAGGTCCCCCGTTTGGTCTATGATACTGTTAATTTGGTTTTCTACTTTTCTCTTTTTAAATTAGATTGACTGTACTTTGTCTATTTTGTTTGTTTTTTTTCAAATTGCCAGCTTCTAGTCTTATTTATTAGTTCAATAGTTCTATCACTTTTGATTTTATTAATTTCTCCCTTAATTTTTAGGATCTCTAATTTGGTTGTCTTCTGGGGGGTTTTAATTTGTTCACTTTCAAGTTTTTTGATTTGCACATCCAATTCATTGATCTCTGCCCTCCCTAATTTGTTAATATATGAACTCAAGGATATTAATTTTTCCCTGAGAACTGCTTTGGCTGCATCCCATAAGGTTTGAAAGGATATCTCATCATTGTAATTTTCTTTCTTTTTTTTTTTAAATATATTTTATTTGGTCATTTCCAAGCATTATTCGTTAAAGACATAGATCATTTTCTTTTCCTCCCCCCCCCCACCCCCCATAGCCGACGCGTAAGTCCACTGGGCATTAGATGTTTTCTTGATTTGAACCCATTGCTTTGTTGATAGTATTTGCATTAGAGTGTTCATTTAGAGTCTATCCTCTGTCATGTCCCCTCAACCTCTGTATTCAGGCAGTTGCTTTTTCTCGGTGTTTCCACTCCCATAGTTTATCCTTTGCTTATGAATGGTGTTTTTTTTTTCTCCTGGGTCCCTGCAAGTTGTTCAGGGACATTACACCACCACTAATGAAGTCCATTACGTTCGATGATACCACAGTGTGTTTGTCTCTGTGTACAATGTTCTCCTGGTTCTGCTCCTCTCGCTCTGCATCACTTCCTGGAGGTTGTTCCAGTCTCCATGGAACTTCTCCACTTTATTATTCCTTTTAGCACAATAGTACTCCATCACCAACATATACCACAGTTTGTTCAGCCATTCCCCAATTGATGGGCATCCCCTCATTTTCCAGTTTTGGGCCACCACAAAGAGCGCAGCTATGAATATTTTTGTACAAGTCTTTTTGTCCATTATCTCTTTGGGGTACAGACCCAGCAGTGCTATGGCTGGGTCAAAGGGTAGATATTCTTTTAGCACCCTTTGGGCATAGTTCCAAATTGCCCTCCAGAATGGTTGGATCAGTTCACAGCTCCACCAGCAATGAATTAATGTCCCTATTTTGCCACATCCCCTCCAGCATTCATTACTTTCCTTTGCTGTTATGTTAGCCAATCTGCTAGGTGTGAGGTGATACCTCAGAGTTGTTTTGATTTGCATCTCTCTGATTATAAGAGATGTAGAACACTTCTTCATGTGCTTGTTAATAGTTTTGATTTCTTTATCTGAGAACTGCCTATCCATTTCCCTTGCCCATTTATCAATTGGAGAATGGCTTGATTTTGTGTACAATTGATTTAGCTCTTTATAAATATGAGTAATTAAACCTTTGTCAGAGGTTTCTATGAAGATTTTTTCCCAATTTGTTGTTTCCCTTCTGATTTTAGTTATATTGGTTTTGTTTGTACAAAAGCTTTTTAGTTTGATGTAGTCAAAATTATTTATTTTACATTTTGTGATTCTTTCTATATCTTGCTTGGTTTTAAAGCCTTTCCCCTCCCAAAGGTCTGACATGTATACTATTCTGTGTTTACCCAATTTACTTATGGTTTCCTTCTTTATATTTAAGTCACTCACCCATTTTGAATTTATCTTGGTGTAGGGTGTGAGGTGTTGATCTATTCCTAGTCTCTCCCACACTGTCTTCCAATTTTCCCAGCAGTTTTTATCGAATAGTGGATTTTTGTCCCAAAAGCTGGGATCTTTGGGTTTATCGTATACTGTCTTGCTGAGGTCGCTTTCCCCCAGTCTATTCCACTGATCTTCCTTTCTGTTTCTTAGCCAGTACCAAATTGTTTTGATGACTGCTGCTTTGTAATATAGTTTTAGGTCAGGGACTGCAAGGCCCCCATCATATGTGTTTTTTTTCATTATTTCCCTGGATATCCTTGATCTTTTGTTCTTCCAAATGAACTTTGTTATGGTTTTTTCTAAATCAGTGAGGAAGTATTTTGGTAGTTCAATGGGTATGGCACTAAATAGATAAATAAGTTTGGGTAGGATGGTCATTTTTATTATATTGGCTTGTCCTATCCATGAGCAGTTAATGTTTTTCCATTTGTTCAAGTCTAGTTTTAGTTGTGTGGCGAGTGTTTTGTAGTTGTGTTCATATAGTTCCTGTGTTTGTCTTGGGAGGTAGATTCCTAAGTATTTTATTTTGTCTAAGGTGATTTTGAATGGGATTTCTCTTTCTAGTTCTTGCTGCTGAGCTGTGTTGGAGATATATAGAAAAGCTGATGATTTATGTGGGTTTATTTTGTATCCTGCAACTTTGCTAAAGTTGTTGATTATTTCAATTAGCTTTTTGGTTGAATCTCTAGGATTCTTTAAGTAGACCATCATGTCATCCGCAAAGAGTGATAACTTGGTCTCCTCCTTGCCTATTTTGATGCCTTCAATTCCTTTATCTTCTCTAATTGCTACTGCTAGTGTTTCTAGTACAATGTCAAATAGTAGAGGTGATAATGGGCATCCTTGTTTCACTCCTGATCTTATTGGGAATGCATCTAGTTTATCCCCATTGCAGATGATATTAGCTGTTGGTTTTAGATATATACTGTTTATTATTTTTAGGAATGACCCTTCTATTCCTATGCTTTCTAGTGTTTTTAATAGGAATGGGTGTTGTATTTTATCAAAGGCTTTTTCTGCATCTATTGAAATAATCATGTGATTCTTGCTAGTTTGCTTGTTGATGTGGTCAATTATGTGGATGGTTTTCCTAATGTTGAACCAGCCCTGCATCCCTGGTATGAATCCTACTTGATCATGGTGAATGATCCTTCTGATCACTTGCTGGAGTCTTTTTGCTAGTATCCTATTTAAGATTTTTGCATCTATATTCATTAGGGAGATTGGCCTATAGTTTTCTTTCTCTGTTTTTGACCTGCCTGGTTTTGGAATCAGTACCATGTTTGTGTCGTAAAAGGAGTTTGGTAGAACTCCCTCTTTGCTTATTATGTCAAATAGTTTGTATAGTATTGGGATTAACTGTTCTCTGAATGTTTGATAGAATTCACAGGTGAATCCATCAGGCCCTGGGGATTTTTTCTTAGGAAGTTCTTTGATGGCTTGTTGGATTTCAATTTCTGATATGGGATTATTTAGGAATTCTATTTCCTCTTCTGTTAGTCTAGGCAGTTTGTATTTTTGTATATATTCATCCATTTCTCCTAAATTGGTGTATTTATTGCCATATAATTGGGCAAAGTAATTTCTAATGATTGCCTTAATTTCCTCCTCATTGGAGGTGCTGTCCCCCTTTTCATCTTTAATGGTGTGAATTTGCTTTTCTTCCTTCCTTTTTTTAACTAGATTGACCAGTACCTTGTCTATTTTGTTTGTTTTTTCAAAGTACCAGCTTCTTGTCTCATTTATTAAATCAATAGTTCTATCACTTTCGATTTTATTAATTTCTCCCTTAATTTTTAGGATTTCTAATTTGGTTTTCTGCTGGGGGTTTTTAATTTGATCGCTTTCCAGTTTTTTCATTTGCATTTCCAATTGATTGATCTCTGCTCTCCCTTGTTTGTTAATATAAGCATTCAGGGATATGAATTTACCTCTGATTACCGCTTTGGCTGCATCCCAAAAGGTTTGAAAGGATGTTTCGCCATTGTCATTTTCCTCGATGAAATTATTAATTGTTTCTATGATTTCTTCTTTAACTAAACGGTTTTGGAGTATCATATTGTTTAATTTCCAATTGGTTTTAGATTTGGTTTTCCATGTACCATTACTAATCATTATTTTTATTGCCTTGTGATCTGAGAAGGCTGCATTCATTATTTCTGCTTTTCTGCATTTGTGTGCTATGTTTCTGTGACCTAATGTATGGTCAATTTTTGTGAATGTGCCATGTGGTGCTGAGAAGAAGGTGTATTCCTTTTTATCCCTATTTATTTTTCTCCATATGTCTATTAATTCTAATTTTTCTAAGATTTCATTCACTTCTTTTACCTCTTTCTTATTTATTTTTTGATTTGATTTATCTAAATTTGATAATGGTTGGTTTAAGTCTCCCACTAGTATGGTTTTATTGTCTATTTCTTCCTTCAATTCTCCTAGTTTCTCCATTAGAAATTTGGGTGCTATATTATTTGGTGCATACATATTGATTAATGATATTTCCTCATTGTCTATAGTCCCTTTTAACAAAATATAATTACCTTCCCTATCCCTTTTGATCAGGTCTATTTTTGCATTGGCTTTATCAGATATCATGATTACCACTCCTGCCTTCTTTCTATCAGTTGAAGCCCAGAAGGTCTTACTCCATCCTTTAATTCTGACCTTGTGGGTGTCAACCCGCCTCATGTGTGTTTCTTGAAGACAACATATGGTAGGGTTTTGGATTCTAATCCATTCTGCTATTCGTCTACGTTTTATGGGTGAGTTCATCCCATTCACGTTCAAAGTTATGATTGTCATTTGTGGACTCCCTGGCATTTTGATTGCCTTCCCTAATTCTAACCTTTTCTTCTTCGGCTCTACCTTTTAGTCCAGTGATTTACTTTGAAACAGTCCCCCTTGTCCCCTCCCTTGATGTTTCCCTTTTTAGTCCCTCCCTTTTTGTTCCCTCCCCCTCCCCCCTCTCTTTCCCTCCCTTTTTGTTCTCCCTCTCCCCCTCCCCCCCTTGGTTTTCCCTTCTCCTTACCCTTGTTGGGTAAGATAGAATTCAAGATCCCAATGGATCTGGATGTTTTTCCCTCTCAGAGCTGATTTCCCTGAGATTGAGGTTTAAGTAACCCCCCGCCCCCCTCTTCCTCTCCTTCTTATAGGAGTTTTCTTCCCCTCCCCTTCCCATGTGAATCTTTGTGTGAGAATGATTATTCTATTTGGTCTTTCTTTACCCCCTATTTATACATTACATTTTCCCCACATGTTAGTATACATAGGTTGATATAAATGTAGTCCTTATAGAAGAGAGTTTGAGTAAAAGAAGAAGATAACATTTTCCCCTTTCCTTAATATTTACCTTTTCAGGTATTCCTTGCTCTTTGATTTTCGGTATCAAACTTTCCACAGAGCTCTGGTCTTTTCTTTGCAAAAAGTTGGAAGTCTTCTATTTTGTTGAATGCCCATACTTTCCCTTGGAAGTATATAGTCAGTTTTGCTGGGTAGCTGATTCTTGGTTGGAGACCCAGCTCTCTTGCCTTTCTGAAGATCATGTTCCATGCCTTACGATCATTCAGAGTAGAACTTGCAAGGTCTTGGGTGACCCTGATTGGCATTCCTTTATATCTAAATTGTCTTTTTCTGGCTTCCTGTAGGATTTTTTCTTTTGTTTGATAGCTTTGGAATTTGGCAATTACATTCCTGGGAGTTGTCTTTTGGGGGTTTAGTGTAGAAGGTGTTCTGTGAGCTCTGTCAGTGGCTGTATTGCCCCCTTGTTCTAGAATCTCTGGGCAATTTTCTTTGATTATATCTTGTATCACCATGTCCAGTTTGGTGTTTATTTCTGGCTTATCTGGGAGTCCAATTATTCTTAAATTATCCCTTCTCCCCCTATTTTCCAGATCTATCACCTTGTCGGTGAGATATTTTATGTTCTCTTCTAATTTCTTGGTATTTTGGCTTTGCTTTATTGATTCTTGCTCTTTTACACGATCGTTGTCTTCCAGCTGCCTGATTCTGGCCTTTAAAGCTTGGTTTTCTTTTACAGTTTGGTCAAACTGGTTTTGTAGATGCGTGAATTTCTTTTGCATTATTTCCAACTTTTCCTCCCAGAAGGCTTCCATCTTTTTGGTCATTTCTGATTCAAATTCTTCATAGGTTTGTGGAGAGTTTCCATTTCCTTTGGAAGGTTTTGGAGCATTTTCTTTTATATTATCTTCTGTCTGCTCTGTATTTTGTATTTTGGCTCCATAGAATGTGTCCAAAGTCGCCCCTTTCTTCTTATTTTTCTTGGTATTTTGGGGCTTCTGTGGTTCTGTGGAGTTTGCCATTTCTGAATGTGGAGGATTAGTTTTTCTTGTCTCTTTCTGGTGTTCAGAGGCTTTAGTCCTGGGCAGATAGTTCTATGAGCTTTCCCTGGGTTAAACTGAATATGCCTCACTGGAACTGGAATGGAAGGGTCGGACCACGAGGCCACACTCTCCCCCCCCCCCCCCCCCCCCGCTCGCTTTCCGGAAGTTGCCTTCAGAATCGCTGGCCGTGAGGCTGTTTCGTCGGCCTGCGGGGGGATGGGCTGCAGCTTTCCCAAGCTCCGGGCAAGGACTTTCACTGAGACTTGGATAGCAGGATCCAGCCCGTGAGGCTGTCTTGCCCGCCCTGAGGGTTGCTGTTGTTTCGACCAGCTCTCTGCAGCGGAAGCCCCAGGCAGTAACTTTCACCGGGACTGTAGAAGGCCCTGAGGGTTCTGCTCTCTGAGCCTGGCCGGGCTGCGGCTTCCGGGAGCCTTGGACTCTGCGCTCCTACCCCTGAGGTCTGAGTGATCTCGGGTTCTGGCTTTTAAGGGGAGCCGTACCTTTTGAACCGGGTCCAGGTCCAGGAGGAGGGTTCCCAGGGACTGTGCTGTTGATCGTTTTGAATTTCGGCGCCTTAGGAGCTTATCGTTTGAGATCGGTCGGGAAGGGTTTTCAGGAGATCTGAGCTTTAGCTTTCTCTAAGCCGCCATCTTAACCACCATTGTAATTTTCTTCAATGAAATTATTGTTTCTATGATTTGTTCTCTAACCAATTTTGGAGAATCGTATTTAATTTCCAATTAATTTTTTATTTGCCTCTCCATGTTCCCTTACTGATCATTATTTTTATTGTCTTATGATCTGAAAAGTTTGCATTTATTATTTCTTTTTTTCTGCATTTGTACGCTATGTTTTTATGGCCTAGTATATGGTCAATCTTTGTGAATGTACCATGTGCTGCTGAAAAGAAGGTGTGTTCCTTTTTGTCCCTATTTATTTTTCTCTATATATCTACTAACTCTAATTTTTCCAAGATTTCATTCACCTCTTTTACCTCTTTCTTATTTATTTTTTGATTTGATTTATCTAAATTTGATAGTGGTAGGTTCAGGTCTTCTACTATTATAGTTTTACTATCTATTTCCTCCTTCAATTCTCCTAGTTTCTCCATGAGAAATTTGGGTGCTATACCATTTGTTGCATACATGTTGATTAGTGATATTTCCTCATTGTCTATACTCCCTTTTATCAGGATTTATTTATCTTTCCTATCCCTTTTAATTAGGTCTATTTTTACTTTGGCTTTGTCAGATATCATAATTATAACTCCTCCCTTCTTTCTATCAGTTGAGGCCCAATAGATCTTGCTCTAAACTTTAATTCTGAGCTTGTGAATATCTACCTGCCTCAGGTGTGTTTCTTGTAGACAACATATGGCATGATTTTGGATTCTAATCCACTCTCCTATTTGTCTACGTTTTATGGGTGAGTTCATCCCATTCATGTTCAGTGTTATGATTGCTACTTGTGAATTCCCTAGTATTTTGATATTCTCTCCTAGTTCTCTCCTTTCTTCTTTTGCTATATCCTTTTAAATCAGTGGTTTACTTTTAATAAACCCCCCTAATCCCCTCCCTTTATATGCTTCCCTTTCTGGTCCCTCCCTTTTTGTTCCCTTCTTGTTTTTTTTTTTAGGTTCTGTTAAGTTCCCTCCACCCTTTCCTTCCCTCCCTTTTTGTACTCCCTCTCTCCTACCCCCCCCCCTTAGTTTTACCTTCTCCTTTACCCTGTTGGATAAGATAGAATCAAGATCTCAATGGATCTAGATCCTCTTCCCTCTCAGAGTTGATTTCACTGAGAGTAAGGTGTTAGTAAGTATTACCTATCAGTACTCTCTTCCTCTCATTCTTATAAGAGTATTCTTCCCCTCCCCTTCCCATATATATATCTTTGTGTGAAAAAGATTATTCTATTTATTTTATTTTTATTTCTTCAAGTATCTCTTGGTCCCATCATTGATTTCCCCCACCCTTTTTCTTTTTTTTTCTCATATCATCTTATAGCCCTTGATGCTCCAATCTTTCCCTGAGTGATTCTTCTAATTACTATAATAATGAATACAATTTTGAGAGTTACAAATAACATTTTCCCCATATATTAATATATATAATTTGATCTAATTGTAGCCCTTATAGAAGAGAGTTTGAACAAAAAAAAAACATTTTTCTCCTTTTTCCTTTCTTTCATATTTACCTTTTCATGTTTCTCTTGCTCTTTGTGTTTGGATATCAAACTTCCCACTTAGTTCTGGTCTTTTCCTTACAAATACTTGGAAATCTTCTATTTTGTTGAATGCCCATACTTTTCCCTGGAAGTATATAGTCAGTTTTGATGGATAGGTGATTCTTGGTTGAAGACCCAGTTCACTTGGCTTTCTGAATATCGTGTTCCATGGCCTTGTGGTCCTTTAGTATGGAAGCTGCCAGGTCTTGTGTGATCCTGATTGGTGCTCCTTGGTATCTGAATTGTCTCTTTTTGGTTTCTTGTAGAATTTTCTCCTTAGCTTGAAAGGTTTGGAATTTGGCAATTACATTCCTGGGAGTTGTCTTTTGGGGATTTAGTGTAGAGGATATTCTATGAACTCTTTCAATGTCTATTTTGCCCCTTTGTTCAAGAACATCAGGGCAGTTTTCTTGGATGATTTCTTGTATTATGATGCCAAGATTTTTGTTTATTTCTGACTTTTCAGGTAGACCAATGATTATCAAATTGTCTCTCCTTCCTCTGTTTTCCTGATCTGTCACCTTGTCAGTGAGATATTTTATATTTTCTTCCAATTTGTCAGTCTTTTGACTTTGCTTTATTAATTCCTGCTCTTTTGCAAGATCATTGTCTTCCAGTTGCCTAATTATGATCTTTAAAGACTGGTTTTCCTTTTCAGTTTGGTCTACCCTTCTTTGTGTGGCTTCCAGCTGTTTCTCCAATTGGGAGTTCTTGTCCCTCAGGTTGTTGTTATCTCTTTGAATTATTTCCCATTTTTCTTGCCAGAAGGCTTCCATCTTTTGAATAAGTTCCAATTTGAATTCTCCCAGAGCTTGTGGACAATTTCCATTTTTTTGAAGGTTTTGATTTTGTTTGAATTTCATCCTCTTTTTCCTCTATATCCTGGGTTTTCATCTGTAAAAATTTTCAAGAGTCAATGTATTCTTCCTGTTTTTCTTGGAGGGTGTTTGTTGGTCCTGGGCACAATTATCCATCCCTATGGTGGTTTTTCCCTCCCTTTTTAGTCAGAAATCTGAGTGAGATGGGCAGGTTCTCTGTTTATGGAGTTAAGGCTTTTGCCTGAGGTAAGCTCTCGAATCTCCGCAGCCTCCGCTGTTCGCTAGAGCACCCGTGGTCTGCACTCTCCAGTGCACAGAGTTTTCTGGTGTAACTGCTCTCAGGGGTAGATCCCCAGTAGTCCTAGTCAGCTCCCAAGGACCTAGAGGTGCCCCTTGCTCACTCTAGGGATGTCCCTCACTCACTTGCTGTTTCTGGTGCGTGCTGGCTCTGACACTGGCTCCATAGGTGGGGTGGGGCAGGGTAGATCGGTTCACATTTGGGTGGAAGTTTTTTCTCCTTCTTATAGTGTGGAAATGTTCAAACCCCACATACCTTCAATGCTGCACCCTACTGATAAGTCCCTCCATTCTTCTGAAGATGGTTTTTATGTTCTTTTGAGGTAGTCTATTTCATTGGGTGCTGGGGAGAGGAAGCGTCTCGCGTCTAGACTGCCGCCATGCTTACCCAGAAGTCCTCATTCTCATCTTTAATAATTGTTTAAAGCCCAATTTGATATTACCATCTATGTGAAGTCTTTTCTTATACCTCTCCCAGTAATGACTTTCCTTATGGGACAATGGAACTATTTTGTTCTTTCTGCACTTATAATATATTTTATCTATCTATCTATCTATCTATCTATCTATCTATCTATCTATCCATTTATGTATCTATCTATCTATGTGTGTGTATGTATCTGTCTATATATCTATCCATCTATCTATGTATCTATCTCTGTGTCTCTCTCTCTCTCTCTCTATATATATATATATGTATGTATCTGCCTGTCTGTCTATCTATCTATATGTATGTATGTATCTGTTGGTCTGTATATATGTATATATATATATATATCTCCATCTATCTATGTATCTGTCTATGTGTTTATCTATGTATCTCTTTATGTATGTATTTATGTATGTATCTATTTATGTATCCATTATATCTCTCTTCCCTAGACTGTCAGCTTCAAGTAGGCTATCCACTGTACCATCTTGATGTCTCCAACTGCCTCTTTTCTTTAACTTGATTGGTGTGACAGAGACTGGCACATAAGAAAAGTGCCAGGTTGAAGGATGTATGAAACTGATCACATTGATGGGGGAGGGGCTCCAGGAGTTTGGAATCAATGTGATCAGTTTTATATTCTCTTCAGCCTGGCACTTTTCTTATGTGGCAGGCTCTGTCACATTGGTTGGTTTATCCCTGAGTGAAAGCATACCAAACTCTCTTCCACCTTCAAAAATATTAAGAAAAAAATACTTCTTTAGCTCTTGATTCCAGCTGAATGAAAAATCTCTTTAGCACTTAATCCAACTTATAGAAGAATATTTCTCTGCATTATATCTTTTTTCTTCTTACCAAAGACCCAAGTCTATAGACACACATTATAAATGTTTAATATGTGTTGGTTAAATCTCAATGGTTATTTTCATTCATTTAAGTTGGTATAATAAAAATGCAGTAACATATATATTAACATATATCATAATAATTATAGATTATATATAAATTTGTATATTATAATTTATATACCACAATTGTATATTACTATATTCTAGCATGCAATAATATCATAATAAATGAATAATAATAATAAAATCACCCATTTCTACTATTATGCTTTTAATTTTTCAAAGCTCTTTCACATTCATTATCTCATCTGTTTTCCCAACATTAGGGCAGGTATTATATGTTCCTGTTTGATGGCTAAGTCAACTAAAGCACACGTCAAATTCTTTGCTCCCACTTACACATTAAATTATGGTAGCAGCATGATTAGAAGCCAGACCTCCTGATGACTGAATTGGTCTTGTGATTTTTTTCTGATGGACCTTGAGTTCTTTTGACAAACTATAGTTATTTTTTTTTTTTGATATCCATTTTTTTGAACCTTGAAATACAATCATGTGATGTTTTATAGGGAAGAAATTTCTATTTTTAAAGTTTATCTTTCAAAGTGACTATCATGGGCAAAAAAAACCCAAGCAGCTAAGTAAAGGGTGTCTATTATACTGCTTTAGCTAAGAGCAAAATGTGACTAAAGTCGTTACTTCAAAATCCTATATCTGGCCAACAGGGTCACTTACAGGCTTTCTTTTGGCAGGTCCCCATATCAGGAGGGGATGGTCTTTTGTTGTTCAGGGATCAGTACTGGGTCAAGTCCTAGAATTATCGACTCAGAATTATAGCTCATATATATAGTTCAACCTCCCCATCCAGAGCAACCACAAAATATAGTGATAAATAGTTTTGAACCTTTCTTTTGGTCACTGCCCTTATCTGCCTACTAATGGAATCTCTAGTGTTAATTCATTGTTAGGGCAACTAGGTGGCACAGTAGATGGAGTAGTGGGGCTTGGAGTCAGGAAGACCCAAGGTCAAGTCTACACTCTGCAAGACTCTGGGCAAGTCACTTAACCTGATTTGCCTCAACTTCCTCACTTGTTAAACTGAGCTGGAGAAAGAAATGGCAAACCATTCTAGTATCTTTGCCAAAAAAAAAAAAAATCCAAAAACCCAAATGTGGCCACAAAGAGTCATCTATGACTGAAGTGACCAAATGACAATAATACATATAAAATGTTGCATACACTTTCAGATGAAATCATAGTATTGTTAGTTTTTCTTAATCATTGTACTTTATTGCAAGAGGTCTCTCTGGGGCAGTTGGGTGGTTCTGTAGAGTGTGAAAGACCTAATCACTTACTTTGAGAAACCTGGGGTGGTGACTGAACAAATCCAAAGGGCCCTTGAGAGCAGTATTCACTTTCTCCATGTCTTAACCAAAATAATGAGCAAACTATGAGAAGACAAAAATATTTTATTATTTTAGTTAATGGAAACATCTCTTTAGTGACCTTTAACTAGACAGAGAGTAGGGTTTATTAGAGGGGGCAGGTAGGAAGCTTAAGCCTGAAGTTGGGTGGACCTTGGATCAAATCTAGCTTCAGACACTTCCTAGCTATGTGACCCTGAACAAATTACTTAACCCAGTTTGCCTTAAAAAAAAGAATCAATTAGAGGAGGGACTCTTGACCCTGCGAACTTGTTCAGAAAATATTTTGATAGCTGGGTTTTCATATAATTGGTTTTCTATATATTTTATCTTATACATTTTAAAATGTTATTGTGAAAAGGTATCCATAGGCTTCACTTAACCAAAAAATGGTTAAGAATTCCTACCTGAAGGAGTGGTTAAAGAGAGATTGAATGGTTTAGGAAAATAATTCTCTTGGGAATATTGATATTTTAAGTTATTTTTGTTCTGAGACTGTTATCTAAATTCATGATTTCAACTTTGGAATACTGTTTACTATATGAGAATATTGTAAATTAGAACTTCATAACAGGTTATGTCATAACAATTTCAAAAGCATGGGCTAATTCTATTTCTCTTTGTACTTTAAGGAAAATTGTTTGGAAATATTTTTATCTAAATTAAAAAGAAACATTTCTATTTTTTTTGGATACAATATAGGTTACAGAATTTTCTTCCATACATGAGTTACATTCCCAAGAGTCCCATGTTTCCAAACTAACTGCGAAGTCCTTTATTGGTTTCTAGACCTGAGGTTAGCTCCTTTGGATTTCCTGGGTCCTTTAATGACCGAAGGTTTTATCTTTATTCTTTAACCTTTGACTACTTTACAGAATCTTAGTGGTAAAAGGTGACCTCAAGGGTCACCTAGTCCAGCCCTCCTCCCATAAGTGGTCACTCTTTGTCTGAGGGCCTTTTGTGAAGGGGAACCCAGTATCATGATCCACCACCCTCTCCACCCCCACCATCACCACCACTATTACCATTCCTTTTGCCAAGGCAGCACAGCTCTTTGGAATCTTTCTAATTATTAGGAAGTTTTCTTGCTATCAAACTTTATGGAGCTGATAGAGATGTTATTCTGTAGAATGGAAGACTTTTGCTAAATGTTTTATTTTACTGCGTACCTAAAACCATAGTTAATACCATAGTTATAGGACATCATTTAGAAATTCTTGCCACATATGCGTTTTGTTAATTGATTTGTTTCCCATCACCAGAAAATCAATAGCCACCAGGTGATGGTTTTTATCTTCCATGGCAACTAGCAAATACCATCTTCTAAGGTTCAGAGTGATTACAATCTGTATTAGTAGAGAAAATGAAATAATTGATTGGACTGTGACTCTTTGGAAGTAATTGACTTGCATTTGATAATACTTATCATCCAAAACAATTTAAATGACTTTTTTGTTTTTGCTTATGCTTATTTTGTAGTAACTAGGAACTCTGGAGAACAAAGTATTATATATTTAGCCCCAGAGTTTTAAAAAATTGGAAGTACAGGCAGTTCCTTCCTTGATGATTTCATATGGTACCTGTGCTGATCAGAGTCAGGAGGACAAAATCTGACTGGCAGTGAGGTACTTAATAGTTTTTTTTATGAACTAGATGAACTGCCTAAAAAAAGGATTATGGGCAGATTTCTCAGTGGTACTAGATGGACAAAGTAGAACAAGAATATGGTCATACAATGGAAGGTATGGATATAAGAATATGGTCCAATTATAATTTGGCAGGTCAAATCATGAACAAAATTTGTTTTTGCCAGTCTGTTTGGACAAAATTAACTCTCCATGCTTATCAAGTGATGCTTGTTTCATTTGTCTGGATTTTGGATCACCTTAAAGTAGCTATATTGTTTTGGCCACCTCCATTTTCAGGAGGTTGATTTCCCCAGAAGTTATCTCAGTCTACAGTTGGCTACATTCAGCATCAGATCAGCTCAAGAGTTGTAAATAGTGGGTACTTAGCAACGGGTCTCCAATAAGCACAGGCTGTTCCTCAGTTAACTGCATGATTTGCCTTTGAATGCAGACATGTACATCATTTGTTACATCTTCAACATGAAACAAATCTCCAAACAGTTTAGAATAAAGACAGGGAAATTATTTACAATCATAATGTAACTGACATGTATAATCCTGAAAATCATGCTGATACTTGAATGCTAATGTGTTTTCTTTTCTCCCTGGCCATTGAGAGTGGTGCTATACTAATGCTAACAATTTTTTAAAAGGTTGGCTCAATATTTTCCTACTTTGATTTTGATTTTGCAAGTTCAAGAAATAAAGAAATGAATTAGTTGCTATGAGGGAAATGCTAATAATCCCAAACTCCCTTCCTGACATTTGAGCCAGCCAGGGCTCTCATCAATAGCATATGACTAATCAAAACCCCATTCAGGTGATTTTCACAGCCATCAGTCATAGAATGTTCTTGAAAATTTACAAGGAGAAATGCCTGCTATCAGGAGGTCTGTTCTTCCAAATGTAGGAATAGAATTCCTCCTAACTGAATGAAATCAAGATGTGTATGCATTGTGAATGATGGATAATTATTAGAAGGATGAGGTGAAAGAAGGCTTGTCCAGAAAGTTGTAGGCAGGGAGATAAGGAAAAGGGAAGAAAAGGAAAAGGCATTTATTAAGTGTCTCCCTTCTTGTGCCAGGCACTAATGCTCAGTGCTTTACAAATATTATCTCATTTGATCTTTGAAGACTGCTAAGAAGGGTAACCCCCTATGCCTAAATCCCTTCTTCACTCTCCCTGCCATCATGTCTCAAATTTCAACTTTACCCACTTAGAGTTAAAGCATTGAAGGCAGTTGCTGAAAAGTGGAAGTGCTATTTATTCTAAAGTAGAACAGTAAGTTGTTTATACCCATGATCACCTTAGCATCAAAATATTAGGGATATAGATCTGGAAGGAGTTTTACAGATCTTCTCCTATCCTTTTATCTGACCCAGTAGTTTCTTATGTATACGACAGGACCGTTAATCATCACAAGTAAGGTGTTTTGCTTTTTTGAAGGGTTAGATAAAGAAAGGATGACAGTAATTAATGAGGACATTGGACAAGCCTGGATTATAACATAGAGAGAAGGGGATCGGGAAATGATGAAGAAAATTCTGAAGGCAAACTTGCCACAACTATGCATAATGTTAACTCTGAGTGTTGCTATTAAAAATAAGAAATGGCAACATTCATAGAATAGTGGTAATGTGGCATTTTTATTGATCCAAAAACTATCATCAGGCCATGCGTGAAGGTCACCACTTTTTTGAAAGTACTATTCCTAAATACGCCTTGTTCCCAAGTGGGTAGTGTGGGGACACTTAAATTCTCTTTTGTATCCAAAGTTCAAACTCAGGCTGGTCTTATTTACCAGATGACTGGCAATGCTTTACTTCTTTGGTTACTGTAATTGCGAGGATAATTTATGAGGATGCTAGTTTGAAATATAGATGGATCTTTTTACTTCTCTTAAACATCTGACATTTTCAAGGATGTCTCTGCCAACAGAGAATTTGGTAACGGTTGCTCTTTTATAGGAGAAACTTAAAAAAAAGTGTTGGGTGATGATTCATATGTGCCAGCCCCTTAGGATAAAGATATGTATTATTTCTATGCCCAGAAATGTATCATCTACTGTTTACATTTGTAAATAAATTTGCTCATTTAGGTTTTCAAAACTGCAGAGTGATAACCATTAACAATACAGTTCCCTTGACATTTATTGGGTACCAGCTCTATGTGGAGCTATGTGTTTGACTCTGATAGCTATCTAAATATAAATATTATTCAAACCCTGCCCTCAAGCAGTTTGTGTCCTAGGTGGAGCGTGATCCCTTCTGTATAGCTAAAAATAAAGCTACCCAAAACTTAACATGTAACTTAGGGGGAATAGTGAGTGACTGGTCTGGCAGGACTCCTTTGGTGTTTTTCTCACCTTGGAAAAACCATCAATGCAATTTGATAAAAAGCATGTTAACTTTGGTTTAGAGGCAGGTGGTGAAAAAGGGGAAGTAATGTTGGCAGTAGAATTGGGAGGACTTGAGTACCGATCTAGCCTCTACTGGCTGTGAGACTGAGCAAGTCATGCTCTCAGTCAGTCTCAGTTTCCTTAGCTGTAAAATGGGGATAATAATGGCATCTACCTCATTGGGTTGTTATAGGGATCAAAGGAGATCACAAAGACAAAGCAATCTGCAAGCCTTAAAGTGCGATGTATAAATACATAGATGTATACATCCATGTATATATGAGTTATTATTATTATAGAAAAGAAGCCTTGAAATATTTTATGCATAGTATTAAAGTTTTTTTTAAACTATAGTTGTATTCCATATTTCTAAAAGGGTACAGGTGGAATAGACTCAGCAGAAATCACAGCTGTTCTCCATGCTCACATGAGATTTAGAGGTACAACACAACCACTAACTTTTGTTGGTTTACAGAATCAGCCGTGTGCTGCCAGCTGTGCACACCTGCTTAGGACCATCAGTAAGTTTGGGGATGCCTAGAAAAGGGTACATTCAAGGGGAGAGGTGGTAGAGAGAATTGTGTCTGGAAACAGGCTGAAGATTAGGAGGCACCGGGAAGAGAGACCTGAATTGTATGAGTCTCATTCACTGGCAAATGGAGGTTGGGTCTCCTGCTTTCTGAGTTTGGTATAGCCACATAGTGGATAGTTAATTAATTAAATTAATTAGTGCTTATTGTTTAGGTAAGTAATTAAGTAAATAAGTAATTAATTTAAGTGATTAAATTAATGTTATGGTCCATATGATTTTCCAGACTGGCAAAGGGGTTTATAACATGAAAAATACCAAAACCTTCTGTCCTAAGTAGATTCCTTAGATCTCTAAAAGAGAGGAATTTGACCTGCCCAAATGTCAACACCATTAATAGAAGCATTTCAAGGACATCTGTCAGTCATTCAGCTTTGGGTCAGGCACTGTGTTAGGTTTTGGAGATCGAAAGACTAAAATGGAACAGTCCCTGCTACAGTCTAGCAGAGAAAACACGTGCATAAAGAAGTACCTAGTAAATGACTGCAAGCCACTTCCCAGTTCATCCAAAGTCTTACACTAGCAGGAAAAAAAAACCCCAAACCAACAAAATCCACCCACCAAACAACAGCAAAAATATGTTCACTGTCTTCACAGTTATAAATGTTGGCATATGGAAGAGGGACAGAATTGCTCTGCTTGGCCCCAGTGGGCAGAACCAGGAGCAACATGGGTAGGGAATAGGAGGGGGAGCAAATTTCAGCTTGTTACTAGGAAAAATTCCCTAACCATTATTGTTGTCCAAAGTTGGAATGGCCTGCCAGGGGAATTAGTGAGATTCTCTTCACTGAAGGTTGAAGCAGAGTCTGAATACTTGCCTGGTGGAATCTAGCAGAATATCCTTTTGGGACATGGGCTGGACAAGATAATGGCAAAGATGGCCAAAATGGCTGCTGAGATCCCTTTCAACTCAGAAATCTTGTGATTCTGTAAACGATGGCAAACATGAGCAGTGAAAGACTAGTAATGTAACCAGGTGAGCATTCTTCATGCAATAATGACCACTGGAGAGGGCTAAGGGACTCTTCAGGCTTGTACTGGAACCTGATCAACAGAGAGAAAAAATCCAGACTTGATTTATTGTTTTGATGATTGTCTGGTTTAAATAAAGAGATGGAGAATGTGTTAATAACGCAGATTAAACTTAAATGTGTGCCTGCATACTTTCCCCCCTAAAATCAGTTTCCCAGCACACTGCTGGTCCTGCCTTATTACTGTTTAGTCCTTAGGAAATAAGGAGATTGGAGGAAAAGGGAAACTGTTCCTCCCTTGCTCTCCTCTCCCTTCTTCTAAGTTGGCAGATAGGAAGGAGCTTGGAAATTCTCCAGCGAAGCCTGTTGGGCTGAAGGAGAGAAAATCAAAGATAAACTTCTGACTCTTCGATGCAGAGACAGACAACTTAAGGTCTGTATGTGATGGCAGACGAATTCTACTGATGAATAAAGTGGCAATTAGAGACAGAATCAGTCCCTCTGTGCGGTTTCAGAGTAGCAAATTGTTTCAAGGCCAATTTACACATAAGGCTTCTTTACACTGGGTTTCTCATTTCCATCATCCCATATCCCCTGCCCAAGAATTTACAATGCTTCCCTTTTGTTCAGTCATTTTTCAGTCATGTTTGACCCTTCATGACTACTCTTAGGGTTCTCTTGGCAAATATACTGGAATGGTTTGCCATTTCCTTTTCCAACTCATTTTACAGATGGGGAAACTGAGGCAAATAAAATTAAATGACTTTCGCAGGGTCACACTTCTATTTCATGAGACCAGATTTGAACTCAAGAAGAGGAGTCTTTCTAATCCCAGGCATTGCATTTTATCTGCTGTGAATGCCCCTAATGCTTCTCTTCTGACTAATCAATTAAGTACAGAATCTTAGACTGCCTGGTTATCATGGCTCCATAATCTGAAACCACTTAATTTATTCAATTTCATTCTCTATTATTCCTTCCTTCATGGAAACAATCCACATTTTCAAAAGCAGGTGTTCAAAATAGATACTCTATGACATTTATTCTGGAATTCTTAAATCATCTGGAGCTATCAGACCTTCAGGAAAATGACAATGGGAAAAAAGACATTCATTTCTACTTACAACAAATATAAATCTTGTCTCCCACTTCCTATGTTCTTCAGAAAAGTCCATAATACAGTGCTTTTCAGTAAGCCTGGAAAGACAGGGATGTTCATGGAAGCAATTTAGATAAAGTATTAAGTTTGGCCTTCACTCTGGGTCAGAGCTAAGCACTTAGTTGCTATGGTCACAAGCACTATGAAAAATTAAGTAAATAAATCATAAAAATCCTCTCTTTTCCCTCTGGATTATATACCTGTAATATTCACCTATTAGGACCTAGAACACCGGATCTTTCGCAACATGGGAAAAGCTATAGTCTCCCAAGGTTACATACACTTGCCTTCTGTCACTGGAAAGGAAGAGTTCAACATAAAACCCTTGTTTTTGGATGGCAGATAGCTGGGAAGAGAGGGGAGGCAGACTTTATTAGCATTAATTTTTGGTTTAATCCACCCTTTAGTCTTACCCTTAACAACTGACTGGATGCTTCATGGCATAGTGGATAGAAAGCTAGACTTGGATTCTAGATGATTTTGTCTAAAATTATATATTACATAATGCCTCCTATGTGATCTTGGGTAAGTCACTGAAACTACACAAGTCTCAGATTCCTCATTTGTAATATGAAGGGCACAAGGTGGACTAACTGGTCTCTAAGGTCCCTCCCAGATCTGGATCTTTGAATTAATCCTTTAATGTTTGGGTTAATTATGGACTAAACTCCTTGGTAGATAATAGAATCATTTATTTTATTTTTTAAATTGAAAATTTTTATTTAATTGATTTAGAATATTTTTCTGTGGTTACATGATTCATGTTCTTTCCTTCCCCCCACTGTAGCCAACATGCAATTAATAATAAAGCCTTTTAAACAATCATAATAGGATTCATTTTTTTATGGGAATTACCATTCAATGTTAATTGAAATTAAGATTGAGGAGAAGAAAAAGTATATAATTAGACCAAAGAATCCACAGGAACAGATAGGTAAACCTAGGTACAGAGAATGTAGATCGCATGTCTGGAGCTACTAGGAGAATAAATACTGAGTTTATACTTGAATTCACTCCCTGACAAATTCTCACCTTTGAGTCCTTTGTGTTGCCTCCTCATTCCCTCTACATGACTATGTTCCACTCAGCCTCTCAGCACCCAAATTGGATCTCAGCATCCATACTGGGAAATCTCTGTGCTGATGAAATTCTATGTGTGGATCTTATAAAATGATAATAATGTCTCAATGAAGGGAGTATATTACATCACAACAGAAAATTTTGAGGGCTTTGAATCATAAGCAAGCTGGGCTTTAAGTATGAAATTTCATTAGCTTTATTGGTTTCCCCAGGAACACTGGGTCAGAAATCTTAGGAGATTCTGATGAATAAATAAAAATGTGTGTTTGAATTTAAACTGAGGGCAAATGAACCACATAATCCATGCTTAATTTAGAGAATATATTAAAATAAAAATGCCCGAAGGGAATATATATCTTCTTTTGGCCTCAGTTTCCCCATATTTAAAATGAGGGAATTGAACTTGATGGTCTTTGAAGCCCCTAATTTGTATGGATCAATTATGAGGAGTAGGGAGGGGAGTTTGTGGAAAGAAAAGGGAGGATAAAATTGAGAGTATAAATGAATAGAAATTTCTAAATCTTCTGTTACTTGATTTCTAAATCTATTTCTTCTTGAGACTGGATAGAGAATGTCATCAATCAGGAATTATTCCACCTTGCAAGGTGGGAATACACAGCCCAGTTCATGTGATGAGATCATAATGTAAGTCTTTGTTCTTGGTTTCAGTATGTTCTATCTTGAAGGAGATTGTAGAAGCTCCCTCTGGTGGCTATTTTAACTATAGACTGTACTCATTGTTTTCATCAAAGAGAATATGGAATTTTAAGGACTGCTATTCTGTTCTAGGGAAAAAAGCATTTATTAAACATCTGCTAAGTGCTAGGCATTGTGTAAGTACTTAAAAATGGGATCGTCTTTAATTCTCACAATAGCCTTGGATGGTAGGTTCTGTTCTAGCTGTCTGACATGGTACTATATAGTTAATGGTTTCTATCACACTATCTACCCAACAGACTTTCATAGACTTGGGGTCATCCAAAAGATTTTGTACTCAATTTCCAATGCTTCTTCATGGTGACATGGAGGCCAATACAGGAGTGGTTTTTCAAGGTCGCCATTTGGACACAAAAATAATGATAAAAATAATGTCATATTAATAAAACATTTTTCAATCACAAAGTATTTTATACACATTGTTCTATTTGAAACTCACAAAAAACCCTAAGAGGCTATTGGAGAATAATTGTCATCTTGTTTTGAAGATACAAAAATGGGAAGCACTGCGTTAACCATTGAAAGAATGCCTGAGCTTAGATATAGATGACTTGGGATCAGATCCCGATCTTGGGGTCTGATCTTAGGAATTTTCTAAATCTCTTTGGCCCTCCATTTCCTGATATATAAAATTCTGAGGCTGGACTAAATGGCCTCTGAGGTTCCTTTCATCTCTAAATATGCATTGTGCCTGACACATACATCTTTAATAAATGCTTGTTGACTTGACCAAGACTGATACTATGAAAGTTTCAATGATTTGAATAGGATCACATCTGCGGTGGGCAGCTAGGTAACTCAGTACATTGAAACCCTGGCTCAGAGATGGGAGATCATGAATTCAAATCTTGCCTCAGACACTTCCTAGTTCTGTGACCCTGGGCAAGTCATTTAACTCCCCTTGGCTAGCCCTTATGGCTCTTCAGCCTTGGAAAATGGTATTGATTCTAAGATGGAATGCAAGGATTTTTCAAAAAAGATATCTGCCCAGAGATTTGACTCAAAATTATGTCTACTGATTTCTACTTTTTCTATCATTCCACACTGTCACTTATTATAGGAGCCAGCCTATAGAACTTTTCTCAAACTTTGAAGGAACAAAAGTTGTCATATGTCCCCAAGTAACCCAGGAGAGCTTTGATATGTGGAGGAGGAGAAAGTGGCTTTACTTTCAAAGTCTTTACCAGGCTTTAAGCAACAGGCATCTTCTAGCAAATTTATGCAGTTCCCAAAGACTCAAGAAAACCAGTCTTGGGAAAACCAAGCAAAAAAAGAGATTGAAAAGCCTGCCTGAAAATGATGACAATAATGATGATTGTTCTGCCCATCTGGATATTTGGCATTCGTTATGTATTAATTTTTTTAACCAGTGAAGCTTGTGAATCTCTACCCCCTTTATACTCTCCCTTCCTGTTGTTCCTTGAAGTTGGTAGAACTTCACACCTTCACATTTTTAACTGTATGTTCATATATATAATAATAATAAGGAAAGGGAAAGCTTTAAAAATAGATTGTTGATGTGGTAGTGAGCTCTTTAATAGAGAAAAGGGACATTAGTCAACAATAGTAGAGGCCAGCAACTATATTGCAACATATGGCATAGCTTTGATATTAGTGCACACCCTTCACCGATAAGCATTTTCTGTGACATTATGGATACAACTACCATATAGCTTAGATTTTCCAAGAAAAGTTCCAACATCAGAGAAATAAATATAACTTTAAGGAGGATTTGCCCAATCAAGATCCTTGGTGTTATGAGAAGATTGTTGGGTTTGGAATCAGACTAGAAGATCTGGGTTCAAATCCTATCTCTGTGACTTCCCATGGGAATTTAGGTAAATCACTTAACCTCTCTGGGCCTCAGCCTCCCC
This sequence comes from Monodelphis domestica, assembly GCF_027887165.1. NCBI lineage: Eukaryota > Metazoa > Chordata > Mammalia > Didelphimorphia > Didelphidae > Monodelphis > Monodelphis domestica. Next base: position 65,463,235 of record NC_077234.1, read on the forward strand.
CACCCCCATTTATTAAATAAGGATAATGAATTAAATTATCTTTTGTATCCTTTCCATCTCTAAAATATATTACCATGGTTTTCTGATCATTAGTTCAAAAATACTGATTACTACAATTATGGCATCAGGTTGTACTTCAAGGTAATGAATGATAATGAAAAGAATTTCAGGATTTTTGAAGAAATGTTAGATAAAATGAGGAATGGGGATAGAGATGATCTGTGATCTCAATGGTATAGAGAACTCTTTTTAAAGGAAATGCCCTTTACTAAAAGTAGGTCAGTGCCTTTTCTGCTACTTAATAGTCTTAGATATTTGCCCAGAACAATTAAAAGTTTCTTTCTGAACTATTTCCCCTCTGCCCTCAAATCATGTCTTTATACCAGCAATATTTGAGGGAATACATGTGCATATATATTTATAGAGGAAGAAAGGAAGGAAGGAAGAAGGAAAGACAGAAGGAACCATCTTAAAAGGAAAGTGAAATTATTGGGAGGGGTGGCCACCTTAAGGTACCCAGCCTAGGAAGTTGGTTTTGAAACCCCAAAAGCCAAGAAGACTGAGAGAACAATGAAGTCAGTCTTTGGACCTTTTCACAAAATGGAGACTGTAGGAAAAATTCAAAAACAGGAGAAGTGGAGCTAATCTTGTTAAAGAATATTCCACAGATATTTATCAACCTGTGATATTATCTTATAATTATATTTTTAAATGGGAGAATATATATATTAGAAATTAAGTATTTTTTCTCAACTTCATTTTATGAAAGAACCCTACATTGACTATAAAAGTCTACTCCACTGTATTTCCCTTTTTTCTTTTCCCTTACACTTTAATTATTAATTATGTCATGTATATAATTGAATACATTCACAAGTAGCCCAGTCTTAAAATAGCCTTTGACAATATTGGAGCTTATCAATCTATAGCAGACTCCAGGAAGCAAAGAGAAAAATGCATATACATAATTTTTCCTTCATTGAAAGCTAGAAAATAAGAAAGGTAAATTTATTGTATTGAAGTTTGGTGTGTCCTTTGGAAGAATATCAAAATTAGTCTCTCCTTGATTTTTACTTATCCTAGTGGTTAGAGATTTAGAGGGAAATGGGAGTCAGAGGTGGGAAGAGAATGGAGGGACTGAGACATTAAATAACTACAGTGCATAGGACTGTAAACATAATGGAAATTTATTGAATGCAAAATGGTTAAACTATGATATGTGAATGTAATAGAAGATTTTGGTGCAATAAAGAGGAATGCAAAGACACAGGGAAAGATATGCATGACCTAATAAAGAGTAAAAGAAGTAGATCCAAAAGAATCACAGAGGATCATCTGAATTAAAAAAATCAATATAAAGAAGTCATATTTGGAACTACTGAAAAATCAGGAATATTCCTGGGAGGTGGTTGGAAAGGAACAGGGAATAAAGCATTTCTCCCTCCTTTCATGGTGGAGTGGGACAAGGGGTGATGGAACGCAAATATAGAATACTATATTCTTTGTCAGAGACAATCACTGGTTGTCTTAGCTTAATCATTTTTCTTTGTTAAAGAGAACCAATACAGTAGAGTAAAGGCAAGGACTCACATGTATTCTACTAAATTTATCTCCCCCAAATATTCAACTCTCCCTCAAAATAAATCTAGAGCAACAAAAGTTTGGGGTGAAGCACTCTCAAAACCCCAAATAACTTGGAAAGTCATCAGGAAAGGTCTATCTCTAATCAAAATTCTAATACTTATTATCTCTCACAGATCAGAGCAGTGAAAGCATCTTTCCCCAGATCATACCAACTTGGAAATACTGAAAACTTAAGGAATCTCAGAACTAGCTTTGAAAAACCTAGCATGAAAAACTTTAACCTTGTGATAGTATCCCCTCCATTCTGGTATCATAGCCCAAATTTAATAAAGTTAAAAGTTAACAACTAGGATAGAAAAAATGAGCAAAACAAAAAAATAACTTGATCCTAGAAAGTTATGTGACAGAGGAGATAAAGATACAAATCTAGAAGAAAACAGTGAAATCAAAGCAGCTGCTTGCAAATCCTCCAAGAAAAATATGAATTGGTCACAGACCCAAAAAGAATTCCTGGAAGAGTTTAAAACAATTAAAAATATTTAGGTTTATTTCCTAAGGTGATCGAGGAAAAAGGAAAAGAAAATACATATTCTAAAAATTTTATAGCAGCACTTTTTGAGGTGGCATAGAACTGGAGACTGAAGGAATGTCAATAAATTGTGGAATGGTCAAACAAGTAATTGCATATGATTTTAATGAAATACTATTGACAAACAAGGTGAGCACAAAAAACCTTGCAAAGACATATGAAGTGTAGAAGACGGAGTCAAGATGGCAGCCTAGAAGGAGCAGAAGTTCAGACCTCTGAACACCCTTCCTAATCGATCACAAACTGAATGCTCCTAGGGCATTGAAAAACAAACTTAACAACAAGACAGAGCCAAGGAACCCTCTTGCTGGACTTAATTCAAAAGGTATGCCCCCAGAAAAGCTGGAATCTGAGAACACTCGGGTTTAAGGGAAAGACAGAGGAAAATCCCAGGCTTCCCCTCCCCATACCCCCTCCCACCCAGAGTGCTGAAACTCCAACGGCAGCAGGAACTTCTGGGCAGGCAAAGGTGCTGGTCTGGAGGATGTACCTTGCGAGCAGGACTGTGCCAAGTTCAGAGCATGCAACACAGACAGCAGGGAAGGAGCTAGGGAGGGAGCATAGACCTGGCAGCCTGGCAAGAGCTGTGGAGATCCTCCATATTTGCTCCAACCTTCCAGGAAGTTTTGGACTCAGAGCACACCCAGCCCAACTAAGCTAAACTTAATTCCATCAAAAGTCTCCAGAACTCAGGGAAGCCCAGGCTCCATACCCATCCTCATTGACTGCTGGACTTTAATACAATCAAAAGCCTCCAGAGGACAGGGAGGCTCAAACCCCAACAAACCTACACCAGAGACTACACTGAGAGATCTCCTGTTAAAGCTCCAAGATGGGAGACTGACAGAAGCCTCCAAAACAAAAAAAAAAATGAGAGGAGCAAGAGCACAGACAAATACAGGGAGTAAAGAAGGAGTGAATTTGAGCAAACAACAGAAAAAGAAGAAAGAAACTATAATAGACAGCTTCTACTCAGCAAACGGAACAGAGGGGGAGAGATCAGCAAATGATAAATCAGAAATCCCAGCGAATTGGATACAGTCTGTGGAAGAACTCAAAACACAATTAAGAGAGGCTGAAGACAATTGGGAAAAGAACTTAAAAATTAAGATCAGTCATCTGGAAGCAGAGGCACTTGAACTAAAATGAGAAAATAGTGTCTTGAAAGACAAAATCAACCAGCTGGAAAATGAGGCAAAGGAGATGAAAGATGAGGCAAAGGAAATGAAAGACGAGGTAAAGAGGATGAAAGATGACCTTCAAAGAAAATAAGAGCAGAAGGAAAAGGATGCCCAAAAAGCCAGGAATGAAATCCAGTCCTTAAGAACCAGAATACAACAACTGGAATTAAGTGACCTCACAAGGCAGCAGGACACTATAAAACAAAACAAAAAGAATGAAAAAATTGAGGAAAATATGAAGCATCTCATTCACAAAACAGATGATTTAGAAAATCATTTAAGAAGAGACAATTTAAGAATCATTGGTCTACCAGAAGACCATGACAAAAGAAAAAGCCTGGATATAATACTACAGGAAATTATTCAGGAAAACAGTCTCAATATCCTAAAACAAGAGGGGAAAGTGGAGATTGAAAGAATCCACAGATCACCTCCTGTATTTAATCCCCAACTGACAACACCCAGGAGTGTTATAGCCAAATTCAAAAAATATAAGACCAAAGAAAAGATATTATAAGCTGCCAAGAAGAAGCCATTCAGATACTATGGAAACGCAGTGAGGATAATGCAGGATCTGGCTGCATCCACACTGAAGGACCAAAAGGCATGGAATATGATATTCTGGAAAGCAAGGGAACTTGGTCTACAACCAAGAATCAAATACCCATCAAAACTGACTATATTATTACAGGGGAAAGTATGGTCATTCAATACAATAGAAGAATTCCAAGCATTCATAAAGAAAAGACCAGACCTGAACCGAAAATTTGATGTCCAAGCACAAAACTCAAGAGAATCATCAAAAGGTAATTAAAAAAGAGGGGGAAAAGAAAAACAAAACAAAACAACAACAACATTTTTTTAAGAGACTTAATAAGTTAAAATGATATATATACCTATAAGAAAAGAGGTCATTGGTAACTCTTAAAAACTGGTGCTATCACCTGGGCAGCTAGAAGAATTACACTTAGAGGGAACAGTGACAAACTGTATAGGATGAAAGGACAAGACATAAATAGGTATATAGATATATGCATGCATAAATACATATACATGTATATATATACATGTATATATATACATATATATATATACACACATACACAACCAGAGCTAAAAAAAAAGAGGTTAATACTAAAAGAAATGGGAAAAGAAACAAATGGGGGTAAATTTATATGTCACAAAGAAGCTCATGGCGGGAGAGGGGAGAACATCAATACACTGGAAGGGTAAAGAGGTTGGAGATAGGAAATACTTAACTCTTACATGCTTTGAAACTGACTCAAAGAGGGAAGAACAATCCAATCCATTAGGGCAGAGAATAGATTTGCACCCTCTAGGGAAGTAGAAGGGTAAAAAATGGACTGGTGGAGAGGGAAGCAGTACGAGGGAGGGAGAGGGTGGGGGGCAATTTTAAAAAGACTACAGGGGAAAATACAGGGAGGAATAAGAAGGAAGGGGGGTAGAAAGGGAAGTAAAATAAGGGTGGGAACTAGGGGGACTGATTATAAACAAACATTGGTGTAGAAGGAAATAGTGAAAGAAGAAAAGGCAGGACCAGCAGTAGAAATCAAAATGCTGGAAAATACACAGCTAGTAATCATAACTCTGAATGTGAATGGAATGAACTCACCCATAAAATGCAAGCAAATATCAGAGTGGATTAGAATCCCAAATCCTACCATATGCTGTCTGCAAGAAACACACATGAGGAAGGTAGATATGCATAGGGTGAAAGTAATAGGATGGAGCCAAATCTATTGGGTGTCAACTGATAAAAAGAAGGCAGGAGTCACAATCATGATATCTGACAAAGCCAAAGTAAAAATAAATCTAGTTAAAAGAGATAAGGAAGGTAATTAATCCTGATAAAAGGCAGTATAAACAATGAGGAAATATCTGTACGCAGTATATATGCACCAAATGGCATAGCATCCAAATTTCTAAAGGAGAAACGAGAGGAGTTCAAGGATGAAATAGATAGAAAAACTATACTAGTGGGAGATCTGAACCTTTATCTATCCAAACTAGATAAATCAAACAAAAAATAAATAAGAAAGGGGTGAGAGAAGAGAATGAAATCTTAGAAAAATTAGAGTTAGTAGACACGTAGAGAAAAATAAGTAGGGACAAAAAGGAATACATCTTCTTTTCAGCAGCACATGGTACATTCACAAAAATTGACCACATATTAGGGCACAAAAACATTGCAAGCAAGTGCAAAAGGGCAGAAATTATAAATGTAACCTTCTCAGACCATAATGCAATGAAAAGAATAATTAGTAAGAGTACATGGAGAGATAATTCAAAAATTAACTGGAAATTAAACAATATGATTCTCTAAAACTGGCTAATTAAAGAACAAATCGTAGAAACAATTAATAACTTCATTGAAGAAAATGACAATGGTGAGACATCCTTTCAAAACCTATGGGATGCAGCCAAAGCAGTACTCAGGGGTAAATTTATATCCTTGAGTTCATATATAAATAAATTAAGAAGGGCAGAGGTCAATGAATTGGGTATGGAAATTAAAAAACTAGAAAGTGAACAAATTAACAATCCTCAGATGAAGACTAAATTAGAGATTCTAAAAATCAAAGGAGAAATCAATAAAATTGAAAGCCAAAGAACTATTGATTTAATAAATAAGACTAGAAGCTGGTACTTTGAAAAAACAAATAAAATTGACAAAGTACTAGTCAGTCTAATTAAAAAAAGGAAAGAACAAAACCAAATTGACAGTATCCAAGATGAAAAGGGAGACCTCACCTCTAATGAAGAGGAAATTAAGGCAATCATTAAAAACTACTATACCCAATTATATGGCAACAAATATGGCAATCTAGGTGATATGGATGAATACTTACAAAAATATAAATTGCCTAGACTAAAAGAAGAAGAAATAAATTACCTAAACAACCCCATATCAGAAAAAGAAATTGAACAAGCCCTCAAAGAACTCCCTAAGAAAAAATCCCCAGGTCCAGATGGATTCACAAATGAATTTTATCAAACATTCAAAGAACAACTAATCCCAATATTATACAAACTATTCGACAGAATAAACCAAGAAGGGGTTCTACCAAATTTTTTTTACAACACAAATATGGTACTTATCCCAAAGCCAGGCAGGTTAAAAAAAGAGAAAGAAAACTATAGGCCAATCTCCCGAATGAATATAGATGCAAAAATCTTAAATAGGATACTAGCAAAAAGACTCCAGCAAGTCATCACAAGGGTTATCCACTATGATCAGGTAGGATTCATACCAGGAATGCAAGGATGGTTCAATATTAGGAAAACCATCCACATAATTGACCATATTAACAAGCAAACTGACAAAAATCACATGATAATCTCAATAGATGCATAAAAAGCCTTTGACAAAATACAACACCCATTCCTATTGAAAATGCTAGAAAGTTTTGGAATAGAAGGGCCTTTCCTAAAAATAATAAACAGTATATATCTAAAACCATCAGCAAACATCATCTGCAATGGGGATAAACTTGAAGCCTTCCCAATAAGATCAGAAGTGAAACAAGGATGCCCATTATCACCTCTATTATTTAACATTGTACTAGAAACACTAGCAGTAGCAATTAGAAAAGAAAAAGAAATTGAAGGTATTAAAATTGGCAATGAGGAGACCAAGCTGTCACTCTTTGCAGATGATATGATGATTTACTTAAAGAATCCTAGAGATTCAACCAAAAAGCTAATTGAAATAATCAACAACTTTAGCAAAGTTGCAGGATACAAAATAAACTCACATAAGTCATCAGCATTTCTATATATCTCCAACCCAGTTCAGCAGCAAGAATTAGAAAGAGAAATTACATTTAAAGTCACCAAAGACAATATAAAATACTTAGGAATCTATCTGCCGAGACAAACACAAAACACTCTCCAAACAATTAAAACTAGATCTAAACAATTGGAAAAAACATTGATTGCTCCTGGGTGGGATGAGCTAACATAATAAAAATGACCATCCTACACAAACTTATCTATCTATTTAGTGCCATACCCATTGAACTTCCAAAAAACTTTTTTACTGAATTAGAGAAAACCACAACAAAGTTCATTTGGAAGAACAAAGGATCAAGGATATCCAGGGAAATAATGAAAAAAAAATACAAAGGAAGGTGGCCTCGCAGTCCCAGATCTCAAACTATATTACAAAGCAGTGGTCATCAGAACAATTTGGTACTGACTAAGAGACAGAAAGGAGGATCAGTGGAATACACTTGGGGTAAATGACCTCAGCAAGACAGTCTATGACAAACACAAAGACCCCAGCTTTTGGGACAACAATCCAGTATTTGATAAAAACTGCTGGGAAAAATTGGAAGACAGTGTGGGAGAGATTAGGTTTGGATCAACACCTCACACCCTACACCAAGATAAACTCAGAATGGGTGAATGACTTGAATATAAAGAAGGAAACTATTAGTAAATTAGGTGAACACAGAATTGTATACATGTCAGATCTTTGGGAAGGGAAAGATTTTAAAACCAAGCAAGACTTAGAAAGAGTCACAAAATGTAAAATAAATAATTTTGACTACATCAAATTAAAACATTTTTGTACAAACAAAACCAATGTAACTAAAATTAGAAGGGTAGCAACAAATTGGGGGGAAATCTTCATAACAAAAACCTCTGACAAAAGTCTAATTACTCTAATTTATAAATAGTTAAATCATTTGTACAAAAAATCAATCCATTTTCCAATTGAAAAATGGGCAAGGGACATGAATAGGCAATTTTCAGTTAAAGAAATCAAAATTATTAATAAGCACATGAAAAAGTGTTCTAAATCTCTTATAATCAGAGAAATGCAAATCAAAACAACTCTGAGGTATCACCTCACACCTAGCAGATTGGCTAACAGGACAGCAAAGGAAAGTAATGAATGCTGGAGGGGATGTGGCAAAGTGGGGACACTAATTCATTGCTGGTGGAGTTGTGAATTGATCCAACCATTCTGGATGGCAATCTGGAACTATGCCCAAAGGGCGATAAAAAACTGTCTGCCCTTTGATCCATCCATAGCACTGCTGGGTTTGTACCCCAAAGAGATAATAAGGAAAAGACTTGTACAAGAATATTCATACCTGAGCTCTTGTGGTGGCAGAAAACTGGAAAATAAGGGTGCCCTTCAATTGGGGAATTGCTGAACAAATGATGGTATATGTTGCTGATGGAATACTATTGTGCTAAAAGGAATAATAAAGTGGAGGAATTCCTTCTGTACATTCTCTTTGTACATTGTACACAGAGACTGATACACTGTGGTACAATCGAATATAATGGACTTCTCTATCAGTGGCAATGCAGTTATCCTGAACAATCTGCAGGGATCTATGAGAAAAAACACTACCCACAAGCAGAGGACAAACTGTGGGAGTAAAAACACTGAGGAAAGGCAACTGCTTGACTACAGGGGTGGAGGGGATATGATTGAGGAGAGACTCTAAATGAAGACCCTAATGCAAAAACCAATAACATGGAAATGAGTTTGGATGGAGAACACATGTGATACCCCGTGGAATTGTGCATCACGTAAGGGTGGGGTTTTGGGGGGGGGGAGGAAAAGAAAATGATCTCTGTTTCCAATGAATAATGTATGAAAATGATCAAATAAAATAATGTTTAAAAATGAAAAAATAAATGAAAAATAAATAAAGATGAAGAGCTTAAAACAAAAACAAAAGATATATGAAGTGTTTCAAAGAGAAGTGAGCGAAACAAGGAGAATTTTATATAAAGTAAGAACAATAACGTATGATTATCAATTGTGAAGTACAACTATAATCAAAAATCCAAGAAAGTTCCAAGGAACATATGGTTAAAAAAAAAAAGATATATACCACCATAGAAGGAAAAGGCAGATTTTGAATGCAGATTGAAAGATACCATTCTTGATTCAACTATTTTGTAGGGCAATTTGGAACAATGCCCAAAGGGCTAGAAAACTGTGCATATCATTTGATCCTGTAATACCACTACTGCATTTGTATGCCAAAGAGATAATTTAAAAGGGGCAGAATTTACCTGTACAAAAACATTTATAGCAGTTCTTTTTGTAGTGGCAAAAAGTTGGAAATTGAGGGGATTGTCCATCAATTGGGGAATGACTGAACAAATTATAATTCATGTTGGTGATGGATTGCTATTTTTCTATAAGGAATGATAAGCAATATGGTTTCAGTAAAAGTTGGAAAGATGTGCGTGAAATGATGCGGAGTGAAATAAGTAGAACAAAGAGAGCATTATACACTAATAGAAATATTGTAAGATGATTTACTATGAAAACTTGGCTACACTCAGCAGTGCAATGATCTGGAAAAATCCTGAAATCTTATGATTGGGAATGCTATTCACCTTCAGAGAAAGAACTGTTGGAGATGGATAGATATGAATTGAAGCATTCTATCTTTCACATCAGTGTATTTATAGTTTTACTTTGGGGTTTTGGTTTTGTATGAGTATGCTCTTACAAAAAGGACCAATATGGAAATGTGTTTTGCATGATAATAAAGAAATAAGTTAAATAAATAAATAAGCCATTAAAAAAGAAAAATACCATTCTTTGCTTTATTTTATCCATGATTTCCCCTCTCGTATAAGCAATGGGTGTTTTGTTTCACAACACAACAAACATGGAAATCTGTATTAAATGATAATATATGTACAGCTTTTATCATATTACCTGCCTTTCTGAGGAGGGGAAGGAAGGGACAAAAGAATAAAACACAATTTTTGGACATAGATAATGTGAGAATTTGTTCTCTTATATAAGCATATTTATTATAATTTATTACATATTTGTAACAAACCATCTACATTATATTCTTGTGTTATGCATTATATTATATCATATATAAATAGAAACAAGATTTTAAAAATCAAATTAGAGAGATAGAGGACAGATTGAAAAATAAATGAGATGATATTTAAAAAAGAGAACAAAAATCACTGAATAAAGAAATTCCTTAAAAATTAGAATTGAAGGGGGCAGCTGGGTAGCTCAGTGGATTGAGAGCCAGGCCTAGAGACGGGAGGTCCTAGGTTCAAATCCGGCTTCAGCCACTTCCTAGCTGTGTGACCCTGGGCAAGTCACTTGACCCCCATTGCCTACCCTTACCACTCTTCTGCCTTGGAGCCAATACACAGTATTGACTCCAAGATGGAAGGTAAGGGTTTTAAAAAAAAAATTAGAATTGAGAAAGTGGAAGTTATTATTGAGACATCTATAAGACATCAATAAACAATAAAATCCCATCAAAATAATGAAAAAAGGAGAAATGTAAAATACCTTATTAGAAAAGCAATTGACTTGGAAAATAGAACAAGGAGAGAGAAAATATAAGAATTATTAGACAATCTGAAAGTTGTTATATGAAAAAGAGCCTGGACATTATAGTTCAAGAAATTATGAAGGAAAACTGTCTTGATATCCTATCACCAGTGTGCAAAGTAGAAATTATAAGAATCAACTCCTGAAACAGATCCCCAAATGAAAACTTGCAGGAATATCATAGTCAAATTTCAGAGCTCTAAGGTCAAGGAGAAAATACATAAAGCAGCCAGAAAGAAATAGTTCAAATATTAAAAATCAAATATCACAGCCAGAATTACACAGAATTTTAGTGACTTCCATGCTAAAGGAGCAGAGGACTTGGAATATGAAATTTCAGAGGGCAAAGGAGCTAGGAAAATAACTGAAAATACCCTCACCAGCAAAACTGAGTAATCCTTCAGGAGGAGAATGTATATTTAGTCAAATAGAGAAGTTCCAAATATTCTTGATAAAAAGACCAAAGTTCAATAAAAATATGACTTTAAAATACAAGATTCAAGAGAAACAAAAAAGCTAAAGAGGAAAGAGAAACCATCAAGGATTAAAAAAGGTTAAACTGATTATATTCCTACATAGGAAGATGATACTTGTAACTCCCAAGACATCATTTCTGGGACAGTTATTAGTATGCTTAGATGGAGAGAATGAGTATGAATCAATTTTGCTGGGATGATTTTGGAAAAATAAAATTAAGGAATGAGAAATAGGGCTGTTTGGGAGAAGGAGAAGGTAGAATAGGATAAATTTTCTTACATAAAAGAGGGTTCAAAAGAAGACTTTTACACTAGGGTGGGAAAGGGGAAGTTGTGGGTAGTGCTTGATCCTCATTCTCACTAGATTTTAATCAAAGAGTAAATAACATGCGTACTAGGTTGGGTGTTGGAATCTATCTTGCCCTTTAGGGAAGAAGGAGAGGGGAATAAAAGAGGGAAATCACTGATATAAAGGAGGGCAAAATGGGGACAGTATTAGGCAGATGCAAAACACTTTTGAGGACGTACAGAGTGAAAGGAGAGAAGGAATGATAAACAAGGAGAAAGAGAATGGAGAGAAATGCAGTACAGTCAGTAATCATAATTGTGAATATGAATGAGGTGAACTTACCTATAAAGGAGAAGCAGATAGCAAAGTGGATTAAAAACAATAATCTGATGATATGTTGTTTAGAACAAATACATCTGAAGCAGAGAGATGTACACAAATAAAAGTAAGAGACTGGAGCAGAATCTGGAGGAACAAAAGCTCAGGAATAATGTGCAGGAAGATGACCTAGCAGTACCAGATCTCAAACTATATTACAAAGAAATAATCATCAAAACAATCTGGATACTACATTGTAGTAAATGACCACAGTAATTTAGTGTTTGATAAGCCCCCAAATTCTAGCTTTTGGGACATCAACTCACTATTTGACAAAAATTGCTGGGAAAGCTAGGAAGCAATTTGACAGAAACAAGGTGTAAATCAACCTCTCACACCTGTACCAAAATAAGGGCAAAATAGGTACATGTTTTACATATAAAGGGTGATATTAAACAAATTGGGGCAACATGGAATAGTTTGCCTGTCAGTTCTATGGCTAAGGGAAGGATTTATGACCAATAAGAGATAGAGAACATTATGGGGTGTAAAATGAATAATTTTGATTACATTACATTAAAAAGGTCTTGTGTAAACAAATACTATTATGCTAAAAGGAATAATGAACTGGACGAATTTCATGTGAACTGGAATGACCTCCAGGAATTGATGCAGAGTGAAAGGAGCAGAACCAGGAGAACATTGTACACAGAGACTGATATACTGTGGTACAATCAAATGTAATGGACTTCTCTACTGGCAGCAATGCAATGATCCAAAACATTTCTGAGGGACTTATGAGAAAGATGCCATCCACATCCAGAGAAAGAACTGTGGGAGCAGAAACACAGAAGAAAAACAATCGCTTGATCACATGGGTAGATGGGGATATGATTAGGGACATAGACTCTTAAACGATCACCCTAATGGAAATATTAATAATATGGAAATAGGTCTTGATCAATGACACATGTAAAACCCAGTGGAACTGTTCATTGGCTACTGGAGGGCGGTGGGTGAAGGGAAGGGAAAGAACATGATTCGTGGAACTATGGAAAAATATCTGAAATTAATTAAATAAATAAACTTTAAAAAAATAAATAAAAAATAAAGGTTCTTAAAAAAAAAGATTAAGAGGAAAGTAGTATGCCATAAGAAATGATGAACAGAATGAGTTCAGAAAAACATGGAAAGACTTATATCAACTGATGTAAAGTGAAGTAAACAGAACCAAGATAACAAATATTGCATGATGATCAATTGTGAAGGGCTAGACTATTATCAGCAATGCTAGGTTCCAAGATAACTTCAAGGTATTCATGATGAAAACTGCTATCCATTGCCAGTGAAGGAACTGTTGGAATCTAATTGCAGATCAAAGTATTCCATTTTTCACTTCATTTCCTTCATTAGTTTTCTGTGGTATGAGGGATATGTTTCTTCTTTCACAGAATGAGGAATGTGGAAATATATACTGCAAGACAGCACTGATACAATCTATATAATACTATGTATTGCCTTGGGGAGGGTGGAGAGAAGGGATGAAGAGAATATCAATTGTAAAATGTCAGTTAACAATTGTTAAAAACTGTTTTGATATGTGATTTTTAAAAATTAAAACGTTTTTTAAAATTGAGTTCGTTTTCTGGGCAAATGCAAACATCTTTTCTTAGATAATCATTTAAAATGGAGAATTGTTTTCAAGCTAACAAAAATGAAATACCTTATAAGAATCAATTTATTTATAGTGAATATGCTAATTACAAATTTTCTAATCCATTAAAGCAATTCCCCTAGGGACTTCAGTTAGGAAAGCCATGTTCACTTATTTTCAATTGTTTTTATACTTGAGAAGTATCATCTGACAGCCAAAGACGGTAATTCCATTTCAGTGTTTGCATTAAGTGAAAATTAGAAGTATCCCGAATGAGGAAGGCAATAGGCATTCAGTAAACATTTATTAGGCACCTATACTATGTGCAAGATGCTATGCTAAGCATGGGTGATAACTATGTTCTCTCCTTGTCAGACCATGCCTGTGCTAATATTGAGGTCTACATTTAAAGAAGGAAAATTGATAAGTTAAGGAACATCCAGACAAGAATAAGCAGAACGAGGCAATTCGAAACCATTTCACATGGGGATCAAATTGAAGGAAGCAAAGATATTTTGACTAGAGAAGAGAAAATTCAGATGGAACATTTGACAGTCTTCCAGTACTGAGGGATGACTGTGATTTGTGGAAAGAGTTCTGAATTTCATGATAGTCTGGATTCAAATTCTGGCTCCTCCACATATAGCTGTGTGGTCTTGCACCAGCCATTTACATTTTTTGGCTTAAATTTCCTCTTGTATAAAATGAGATCAGACTATATTATGTCCAAGGTGACTTCATGCTTAAAATCTTCTGATCCTAAGCTTTTCAAATGGACATGGTATTCAATTTATTCCACTTGGCTTTAGAGGGGAGAACTAAGACCAATTGCCAAAAGGTACAGGGAACCAAATTTTGCCTGAATTCAAAGACAAAACCCCTAAAGATTAAAATTGTCCAAATGCAGAATGGGAGAATAGGCCAGAGGCAGTAAACTCTCTGGCACTGGAGACTTTTAAGTAGAAATTAGATGATCATTTGTAAATGATGACTTAGAATGAATGAATATTAGAGTATTTATTAAGCACTTTATGTTGTTTTTGGTCAGATGCATGTGATAAATTCAAAAATTGAGATAGTGTTGCACCATAAGAATTTTACAATCTGGGGGCAGCTGGGTAGCTCAGTGGATTGAGAGTCAGGCCTAAAGATGGGAGGTCCTGGGTTCAAATCTGACCTAAGACACTTCCGAGCTGTGTGACCCTGGGCAAGTCACTTAACCCCCATTGCCTAGCCCTTACCACTCTTCTGCCCTAGAACCAATACACAGTATTGATTCCAAGATGTCAAGTAAGGGTTTTTACAAAATAAATAAATAAATAAAATAAAATAAAATAAAAAGAATCTTACAATCTGCTGGAGGAGACTTCACATTTAGGAGAATGGTGGCCAGGAAAGGAGTTTGGGTCTTAAAAGAGTTACAGGAGTAGTAAATGGAGCCATAGAGATAGTTAATTGACTCAGTCTTTCTAGAAGTAATTATAACATTGATTTGCTTACTATTACCAAAGCTAGAGGTGAAAGAGTATGAGGTAGGGCAGGATTGATGTTTTATGTAGTTGATATGAGTTTCCTTCCAATTCTTCCATTTTAAGATTTTTCACTAATTCAAATGGTCCTTTGTGCTTCCCTAACAAAAACAACTACTAGTTTATCTTATTTTTTTATGATATATATTCCTGAATGTTTGTATGTAAATCAAACCCTTTTTTGGTGAAAAAAATTTAACTTTTAGATCCATTAGAGAAAAATTATTTTTTAAAGGCTTCTTATGATTTTATTTATAATGAATAATCTTTCTCTAATTTATTTTTTATTGGAAACCTAGATTTTCATTTAGCACATTTATATAGCATTTCATGGTTTACAAAACACTTTCTTCATAAAAGCTATTTAAGCTTTTATAAAATACTGTTACTCATAAATACTAATACTCATATTATATATGATATGATAAATACTAATACTCATAAAATACTATTAAGTAGATAGTTTAAGCATTTGTTTCTCTATCCTTTTCCCATAAAGAATTAAAGCACAGAGGTCACACGGTAAGTCTGGGAGTCCAAACTGGGAATTGTCCAGTGTTCTTGGTACCATATTTTCTTCCATATATTTGCTAAAAGCAAAATTGACTTGCAGTCATAATGAATGGAGTTTTATAATACACACACACATTCATATAAAATTTCGGTAGATACTTTTAAGTGGAAATGTATCACTGAAAAAAATATACTACTAAGAGGCTTGCAAGTAAAATAAATGTGTTTAGGAAATTTTTCTCCATAGACACAGCCATTTTGTAAAATATAAAAACTATGTTCCAAATTTCTCTTGTAAATTAGAGTTCTTGATACATTTACTTAACTGAATGTATGCTTAAGGCAGAGTCAAGAAACACATTTTGTAAAAGCAATATGGTTTTCTTTGCTTTCGCACATTTGTCCTACATGCAGATTTTTATCATCAAAATGTATTAAGTAGAGTTTTTATGTTCAATATTCACTTGCATTGGGAAATATTTCTGTACTAGAAAACAACAGGATTGTTTTTTTTTTTTACCATGAGCAAAACAGCATTCATCAGCATTCATCAATTTGAAGTATATACAAGTAACCCAACTTCTCTGGACATGCCCAGAGATAACATGAAGATGCTTTGGAACATTCCCAGTGTTCCCACCATGGTGTACCCTTTTTTGATTGGTTGCTTTTGTTTTCAAAACAGGTAAGATTGAACTGTTTCCTCTTTAGGGCTGAGTTCTTTTCTGTCATCTTCTGGCCATGCTTCTTTCCCTCTCTGTTGTGTCCAGTGTGGACATCATGAATTGAATTGGTGAGAGAAGAAAGACTTAGTTTCCTCCACTTTTATCCTGACTGAGAAATGGACTTCAGAGTGTTTGTTTTGTTATTTATTATTGCCCTCAGTTTCAGGTATTGGAGGTAATCCAATGATCAAGAGTTCAAGCCAGAGTGGTCTTGGAGCCAATATGGCAGGCTGGATGGTACAGTCAATCATATGGCCATGGAAGCCCTGTGAAACTAGGATGCCTGGGACCCAAGGCCCTGGGGAGGAGAAGGTTTGGAATTGAAAGCCAGGTTGTACTCTATATAACTGAACTAAATTATGAACTTAATCTCTTTTCCTTCCTCAGGGACCTAATTGGGGTAGGGGAGAAGAATTACTCCCCCCACATGTTGGGGGAGTATGGTCATATATTTTTAATATCTTTTATTTATTTATTTGTTGTTTATCACATTAAAATACTCAGTCAACTCTCTCCCTTCCTCTTCTTCTCTATTAAAGAAAGCATCATTTGAAAAAAAGATATATGCATGTATAAAACTATGACTTACTCATTTCTATTTATCAGTTCTTTCTCTGGAGGTGGACAAACAAGGCATTTTTTGAATAATGTTTTTCTTACTGTATGTACTGTATATTCTCTTAATTCTTCTTGTTTCACTCTTCATAATTTCATGTAGGTCTTTTCATATTTTTCCAAAGTTAACATGCTCATCAATATTTATGGCACAGTAGTAGTCTCTCACAGTCATATGTCATTATCTTTTAAAGTAAATACTCCTTTCTAAAAGCTCCCATGCTACAAGCATATGTCTAATGTCTAAAAGATTGGCTAATGGTGACAGTAGTTGGTCAGTCTTCTAGACTAATCAAAACAGTTAGCCATTATTCCACCAGAGACAACTGGATGATATAATAGATACTGCACTGGACTTAAGAGTCAATAAAGTCTGTGTTCAAATCTAGACCTAGATACTTAATAGCTTTGCATTAATTAGATGAGTCACTTAACTTCTATTTACCTTACTTTCTTCATTTGTAAAATCATGATAATAGTTTCTAACTTTAGGAGTTGTTGTGAGGCTAAAACAAGATAATAAGAACTCTGCAGACCTTAAACTGTTGTGTATAAATGCTAGCTACTATTATTAATAACATGTGGAAATGATCGATTACAAGTAGAAGCTATATAATTGAACAGAAGTCAAGTAAATAATGTCAATATTACTCAGATTAAAAAAAAGAAATAGGTGCCTTCTGGGACAAGATGTAATAAACCAGAAATTGCAAAACACTTGCAATTAGAATTAAAATCCAAAGTATGACCCAATGTTCATTTACTCAGTAGCAATTTGGATGGATAAAATGATCAATAATAATGATTAATTTGTTTCTTTTAAAGATAAACTCTGCATTGAAGATGATCAGGCCAAAGAAATTGGAAAAGGGGGGAAAGAGGAGCACATCAGAGTATATGTGGGTATACTTGGTTTCCAATAGCATTACCTCGGAATAACAAAATAATATGGAATACTTCCAGATGGAAAAGAGCTAAGGAGATAGCATAGTTGGAAGAAGTCCTAAAATAACTTTGTCTATTTCCTTTCTTTTTAAAATGATAAAAACTCAAACCTGGAGAAATAAAGTGATTTGCTAAATCATATAGCTGGGAGGTTTCAGAACAATTATTCTAACCCAGGTGTTTTGGTTTTTAAGTTCAGTATTGTTTCCCACTGTACAAGGTGAACTCTTTAGCCAAGATTTAGGACAATTGAATGAGACAAAATGATAACCAAATATGTCCTAGTTCATATAGCACATTAAAGACCTCTTTCACAAAATCTTTGTGAAGTAGAGTAGTATAAGAATGACCATTTCCACTTTATAGAAAAAGACTCTCAGAAAAGTCAACTTGCTCAGAGCCCAGAAAGTTACTGAATATTACAACTGAGCCTCAACTCATGCTTTCTTTTTTTAAAATTTAAATTGAATTTTAAATTTTCATTTAATTGATTAATTTACAGTATTTTTCCAGGGTTACAAAAATCATGTTCTCTCCCTCCCCCCCCCCAGTCCCTCCCATATCCGACACACAATTCCACTGGGTTTTACATGTGTCTTTGGTCAAGATCTATTTCCAT
This sequence comes from Monodelphis domestica, assembly GCF_027887165.1. Classification (NCBI taxonomy): domain Eukaryota; kingdom Metazoa; phylum Chordata; class Mammalia; order Didelphimorphia; family Didelphidae; genus Monodelphis; species Monodelphis domestica. Next base: position 65,481,641 of record NC_077234.1, read on the forward strand.
ATTATTGATATTTGCACTAAGGTGATCATTTAAGGTTTATAACCTTATATCCCCATTGACACATGTGATTAGAAAGCATCAACTCATGCTTTCTAAGTTCAGAATTGGGTAGATTGGTGGTGGTGGGGTGGTGGGGGCAGTGTATCTCTACGCCACAGAATAGCTACCTTTCAGGGCTACCTTTGGAAATAATTCTTCAGTCCAGGTTGAATTATTTTATTTCTAAGCCTCAAGACAGCCCATTGACTTCAGGAGGAAAAAACAATTCATTTAAGTAATCATTTCCCAGGCATTAAATGGTACTCATGCACCCTAAAAGGAGCAATCATTTATGGCCCCAGTGAATGCTTAAAATTTTTAATTTTTCTGGCACATTTAGATTTAGGGCAGAAATTCTTAACCTAAGGACCCCTCTCTCTCAAACTATGTTATATTTAACTACTTCATATTTATTCATTTTGTCTACTCACATATGTAATTTTTTTTTGTCTTTCTCATTAGAATGAAATACCCTTGCAAAGTGGAGGGTGGGTCGTTTCTTCTTTGGCATTTGCATCCCTAATGCCTTTCACAGTGCTTGATATATAGTAGGTTTTCATTCCTGCTTGCTTATCAATTGATAAATATACATATGAACAACCTAGAATATACACATATGAATGCATTCTTAACCCTTGAAAACTCTAATCATTTTAAACATAAATGACATATCTTAAGTAAATAATAATAAAAATACTTTTGACCATACTATGATAGTAAAAAGATTACTAGAGCTGAGAGTCAGGCTGCTGGATCTGGTATAGCTTTGTCATTTAGTATGAGCCATCTAATTTGTCTCAACTTCAACATTTTCTTCTGTAAAATGAGATATTGTCCATAGGATTTGTAAAGCCCCTTCCAGTTGTGGTATTCTTTTAAATTAAGCTATCTATAAAGAAGTATTCATTTTATCAGCTTTCTCCAAGGAAGTTATAATAAACACTCATATATGCATGAATATAGAGAACAGCATAAAAACAGCTCCATCTTGATGTTGCTATAGTGACTTCAAGGACACAGCTGTAGGGAGGTCCACAATCACATCTGTATGAGCAAAATGCTTCAATATCATTCGACTTTACTTTGAAGACATCTAATTAAGTCTGAAGCCTCTTGGAGGAAAAATACAAATAAAGATATCTGGTTACTGTCAAGAGAGTGCAGAATCTCTAATTGTTTCCCATGAAAGATGGGGAAAAAAACCTAAACATTCCAAATGTTTGCCTCATTGTACAATGTTAGAATATTTTGTGTTAGTATCTTTTACCTCTGCTTATGAAATTAGGTAAAGGAAGAAAGAATAATAAAAGTCAAGATGGAGTAAAAGAATTCCAAGGGCAGAAATTGATCACTCTCATTCCCATTCTAACCAGGTTTAAAAAAATTGTTCTTTTGGTTTGCTTTTATTGCAGGAAGAAAAATGTTTTGCTTGCAAGCTAGCTATTTTCCCTGCAAACTACATGAACAAAATCAGAGTTGGGCAGTTCTTTTAAACTTTTGACCTTTATGTTTATATTTTTCCTTTGTATAGCAAACCTTGGATGAATTGAAATGCTTAGATAAAAGGGTTATTCCACTTGATTGAATTATTTGTATAGCCAAAGACTAACCAGAAAAGACTATTTTATTCATTTCAACCTTAAAAACATCTAAATTATATTAATCTACTTAGTGTATATAATTAAGCAATCATAATTGAATTTTTCCTTGAAGTTTGGAGATCTTTTCTTAATTTTAAATTTTGAATATTTTTCCATGTTACATGATTCATGATTCCTTCCCCCTTGCTAAAGCTTGAGGATCTTGAATAGCATCAGCATCATCATTTGGGCTTATCAGTTTGGGCTATAGATATAGATTTAGACATTAAGTCAGTAGCCATTTACTGAGGCCAAGAACTAGACAGTGAAAATATGAACAAAATTGGAAAGAAAGTCCTTATCCTGAAGGAAAGTACATTCAAATGGGGGAAGAAAACACCTAAATGGAAACTGAAAAGCTGTTGGTATGAGAGGGGGAATGAACTCATCTACCCATGAGGAAGTAAAGTGGAGAAAGTCCAGGGAACCAGAAATGGAACTCAGTAAGAAAGGAAGACAGGGCAGACCTAGATATTTCCCTTAAAAAGGAAATTCTGAGAGGAATTGATCTATCAGAGAAAAGGATCATAGGGTCCTTCCAATATGAGACAACTGCTATGGCATGTGGAGAAAGTCCAGTGAGTCAGGAGTGAAGTTCAGAGAAGAAAGAAAACATGACTGCCTGGGCACTTTCCTTAAAATGGAGATGCTGAGAGAAACTGACTACAGACTCAAAGAAGGGTAGAGAAGAAGTCAATTTCCTTATTTCATTGATAGAGAACCCTGGACCAGGAAGGTGAAATGTTTTGCCACACAGGTAGTGAACACTGGAGGCAGATTTGAACCCAGATACTACAAATCCATATTCAGTGCACTCTTTTGTGCCATGATGCTTTGATATTATAGCATATCCTGGAAGCTTTGCTTGTTCACTGTGATTTTTAAATTCTCTCCATCTTGCTTGGTCTAGCACACAGGAATGTGCACGCCTACATTACACGGGCATGTGCTAGCAAATGACAAATCAGAAATAACTGACTGCCCCCCCGAGCTATCCTAAGCCAAGCTTGAGCCACCATTTGGCACTAGCAATTATTGGTTTTGTTCTCTTTTCCTCTTATCCTCAAATTGTTCTAATGTCAAAGTTGGTATGTTTACAAGACCCAGCAGAGAGACTAGTCTTCCTCGGGCCCCAGGGGGATGGTAAAGTGGAGATTTGAACCCTAGACTTCGATCCCCAGAAGTCCTTGGTATTTCCCAGAATTCCCTATAATCTCACCTGAGTCTCCACCTGGGCAAGATCACAGTGAGTATTTAACTGGCTCTCTGCCTCACACGCGGTCTGCTTGAGCATTTGCAAGATGTAGTAAGTAAGCTAGGAATGGGCTAATCAGCCCTAGGCATGTGGTATATTTTCCTTATTCCTTGATTTCTAATAATCTTTAATAAATCTCATAAAATATAATATTTCTATTACTAGAGACTAATTTAATTTTTACATCAACTAAAAATCCTAGATATCAGATTGATTTCTTGTCCATAGTTTCTTGCAAGGCATTCTTGAAAATGGAGTGTATACTAACATAGCAGAGCAAGGCAATCAGTACACAGATAACTCTGCTCCCAAAGCTAGGTATCTGCTCTTTCCTTATGTGTATGAAATCCCCTGGGAGAATGGGCTCAAAAAAAAAATAAAAGAAAGAAAACAGAGTGCAGAAAAAGTTGGGGATGAACTAAAGTTACCCTTGATCCTTTATTGTGATTATTTTCATCTTTGGTGATTTCTGGGAGAAGCTCCCTCTGGCAATATATTGATTTTTTAAAAATTTAAAATATTGATTTTTTCCAGATTACATGTTGATACAATTTTTAATATTTGTTTTCTGGCATCTTGTAATCCATGTTCTTTCACTCTTTCCCTCCTCTCCAAGAAGGCAGGTAATATGATATAATATGATATGGGTTGTACACATATTTTCAAATAATAAATATGGCTCATGAGTCAGGCAGTTTATTACTCACCAGCATGGAAACATGTTCTCTAGTCTGACAGTTCCATGGGTGTACCACGTGGGCTCAGGTATACCGTGGGATATGTGTCTTTATTGAGAGTCTAGATCTCTGCCCTTCTATCTGATTGTTGTTGTTGGGAATATTCACAGGGACTGAATGGGAAGGGGAACTTAGGGGAGATCAATTAGCATGCTGTCTAGTCTTTCACCCCATCTCTTCACCTTTTTGGCCTCAAGAGCAATGTTATTAGTAGTCTTTTCTAGCCTTGCAGACATAGATTGGATGAAGTTTGCTAAATTGATTATTATCAATAGAGTCTTACATTCCTTTCCTAAATGAAATTGATTAAACCAGTATTAAGTACATGAGAACTTCCTTGTACATGGGTGGGTAAATCAATGGTCAAACATGGAGTTTTTTTCTGAAAATTAGGCTCTAGCAATAGATGATTCTTTACAATAGTCTCACTTCTCTTCCGTACCAGAAAGTCAGTCTTTTGAGAATGTTTCCAATGATAAGCTTTTTTATTTTAAACCCTTACCATTCTGTCTTAGAATCAATACTTTGTATTGATTCCGAGGCAGAGAGTGGTCAGGGTTAGGCAGTGGGGGTTCAGTGACCTTCTCAGGGTCACACAGGTAGGAAGTATCTGAGTCCAGACTTGAACCCTGAACCTCTTTTTCTCAATCCACTGAGCCATATAGCTTTCTTCGCACTATCCCCCTGCCCAGTGATAAGCTTTCGAAAATTAAGTTCTATTCAATGAGAAATGAGAAACTAATTTTCCCAGGAGAAATTGATCTTATTTTTCACTTCATTCTTTCCTTACTTTTGCTAATTTTCAGGATTGAGTCAAAATAACACTACAATAATTCTGTAAATATAATGCTAAAACATCATTTGAGCAAACACCTTTTATGTTATATTATGCTTACTGTTTAGAGGAGAAATAATACACAGGCATTAAATTGTTTAATTTTTGAAACTATATTGTTGGTTTAATTTAGATAGCAGAAAAACAAACAACCACTATCTTCAAGGGCAAATGAATAATTTTCAGGTTGACTTACATGTAGAAAAGTAATGATTCAGAGTTTCTTTTCTCATTATGATGTCTATCATTGGGTATAATTTAGTCTATTATTAGTATATCAATGTGTTGATCTGGTTACAATGAATTCTTTTGGTGAATTATATTTTTTCAGTTGATTTCAGAAAGTTTCCTTATTAAGTTGGTACTTAGAGAATGGTGGGAGATTACCTGTTGCACCTCCTCACAAGATAGTAAAACCCAATAGCATGGGATGCAGTTAGTGTGACTCAGTAGAAAGAGATGTCATAACTGGAGTTGGTAGAATCTACATTCAAATTTGTCTTCAGACACTTCCCAGCTGTGATTCTAGGCAAGTCACTTAACCCTGATTGTGTAACCTTTACTATCCATTCTAAGACAGAAAGAAAGGGTTAAAAAAAAGTATCATGGAAAATTAGCCTATAGGAGTCTTGGCATGAAATTGAGAATATTTATGGATGAAACTGGGAAGGTATAACCAAGAGATCCAAAATGGAACAGAACTGCCAACATTTCTAGAATAAATTATTTTTATCTTAGATTATAGCAGAACTATCACATTTTGCCTCTAATATTTCAGTCCCTTCTATCATATATGAAGAAATGAAAATGACACCAGTGAAGAAAGACAAGTACAGCAACTAAGGAGAACTTAAGTATAACTGAAGAGTTTATGTCATAAAGACAACATAATCTTGAAAGTATTAAGGTAGTGATTTCTCTAGATGTTTGAAAAAGGGGAAGTAATTGAATAATTAAAAAGAAAAATACTTGAGTCTTATTGCCACCAAAAAAAAATCATTAAGATGATATCAAAAACTATTGACTTTTCTGGCTAATTTTTCATATCTGTGAAATCTTTTGGAAATGATCTGAACATGTAACAAAGGTATTATTAATGAAAATGTGAGATAGGAATGGATAGGCTTGAATAAATGATTTTTCATAAATAGACTATAGCATTAAGACCCACAGTTGATGGAAAGGTTCAGTAAATAAGAAATATTTCTATATTAATTTTTTTATGGATTCTTTTTTTAATTATTTGACTTTGTGTCTATTCTTCCAATAAAAAATGTATAAATTCAAACTCACATGGTCCATTATATTTTGCTGGCTTCATCCATCCTTCACATTCTGTGTTGGCTATATTCTTATTATCTACTCTGCTGTAAGAGCATGATGTTTTGGAATTCTTTCCTCATGAGGTGCTATCCTTATTGTTTAACATTAGAGCACAAACTTGTATGGACTTCTTATAATGAGTTAGCTTTAGCCATAATCAACATTCTACTTCAGATATTTTCTTACCAACCATGCTTTCTCTTAGCTTTCTTCCTTTTCCTTTGGGAAATAGAATCAAATCAACATGGCATTTTCTACTGGAAAGCTCAACACTATTTGTCCTTCCTTTCTAAATTTATTTCATTTCTAAAATTGTTTCATTTCTAACCCTAGCCCTAAGTTCATTGACAAACCTAACCCTCACCCTCCACTCAATTTCTCTCAAATTAAAAAATAAAAAAGCTCTCTAACCAAATATGTTGTCTTTTGCTACTAAAAACAAAGGTTCTTGTGGATAGGAACTATCTTGCTTTTTGTATTTGAATCTTAGTGCCAAGAGTCATCAAGCCATGATGTCTTTACAAAGTCACTTGTGAAAGTCAAGAGGTCACAAAATGGCTCCTTGGCAGGATGGAATTGCCCACTCAGCTCTCTCTGTATGATTTTTCTCATCAATACCCCTTACTAATGGAATTGATATGATTATTTTTCCCCCTAATCTCAGAAAGAATAATATAAGAGCAAATATTTGCACATTATTCCCCGAGAACACCACTAAAAGATCAAATTCAAAAGATTATCATGGGTTAACATCTGTAACTTCTAACAAAGCTGTGCTTGGAAATTCCCTACTTCCATGCTCAGAAATGAATTCTCATAACCCAGCACATCAATTACAATAGAGAAAGGCTGGCAAAAAAAAATGCTTAGTACACCATGCCTCATTGACTTGATTTACCAACCAAAACTCCCCAATGAAATTCTGAAAAAATGATCAGTTTAATATTAGAACTAGTTATGCCTCTATTACCCCTTTGATCCCTTAACTTGGCCACCGTGTTCTTGATTGTCTCTAGAACTTCTGATTGATTATCTATTTTTATTAATATATGATTTTCTGCTCAGGGAGGAGTAATATCTTTGGTATGGAGGGCTTGTCGTGCCCTCCTAGGGCAGCTCTCCAGCCTCTGACCCTCACCTGGCACCCAGCTCTCACTTGTGGCTCCTAGTAGCTGCTAACATGTGGCAGCGGCCACACCCCGGGCAATGGCTTCGACAGGCCGGCTAAACCTTGTGAGGGTAGCCATCGGGTCGTCGACCCCTGGTGAACCAGGGCTTTGCTCACCCAGCATGTGAAGACTGCTTTGGCTGAACAGACGGAAGAAACCAATAAGAAGGTTCAATGGCTGAGATGGCAACGCAGCAAAGCACTGTGGAGTGCTTAGGGCGTGTTGGAGCACAAAGGACAGCACAGCCATCCAATGCAGCTGAGGAAGTCTCCAGGTGTAATGACTTTTTGTGCCAATGGACCCAGGCTTCCAACGCCAAGAGAATGGGACTGTCTCTGTGCATTGACTTTTCCACTTAAATCTCCCTCATGCACAAGTGTTTTTTGTGCACACTCATCTACATCACAGATGAAAGGGCACAAAGACAATTGTCATCCTCGGTTACCGAGAGACTACAAACTGAACTGATCTGTAAGCTCAAGCACCTCAGAGGTTAATGAGAAAATTAAGCCACCTGTGATGAAATAATTTATATTGTGTAAAACCTTTGTGTATCCTGTCAGAATCAATAGTTACAATACAAGTGTATAGAATGATCTCAGAATGTTAATCAATTTGTTAAAAGTTAATGTATCACTTATTCAATTATCTTTATTTGAATATGTATATTGAATAATGTAGCTGTGTGCCAAGAAAATGGGTATAAAAATAAAAGCTAGCGATGGGCATGGTGAAGCAGCCATTCCATGTATTGCCTGGCCCCAGGTATATACACACAAACAGCTGTCTTTTGTCTTTCATTTCTGCCTAGCTGCTCCACCTGCTGAGGTCCCTCTGGAGCCATGGACTCGGCTGGATCCAAGACCCTGACATCTTAGCACAGAATTTAGCACAGTGCTTACAGTTAATAAATATCATTTGGTTCATTCATTCCAGGCATTCATTTATTTGATAGATCATTGTATCTTGGATAGGCACTAATGATGGACATTGAAATGAGCTCACACTAGAGCAAAAGGAAAGGAGCAGGCTGGTTTCCATTTGGAAATTTGTTCAATGCTTCTAACAATCTGAATCTATTCTCTGAGGTACACAGAAGCCCACTTTTTAACCCCAATATTCTGTTGGTGCTGTTTATCTATAAGTTGTGGAACACTACCATCTCAGAAGAAAAAATGGAAGATCACCCTAAGGTCAGTGGAGAGATGTCAGGTGCGTACAAGTAAACAGTAGCATAAGCAGTATAAGTAAGTAGTAAGCATTAAAAACGATGACTTTTGTGCTACAAGTATAAATGAGGTCACCTAACAAATGAATAACTGGAAATCAGAGAGCAATGAGAGAGAAGGGAAACAGATGGATAGGTTGAGTACTCCTTGGTACTGATAAAATGTTAGACTTTAGGAGGAATCTCTGCCACTTTAGGTAGATCCTATCTAGAGGAAGTTATGAGAAGAATAGGCAAGAATCACACAGATGGCTTATGATGATTATAATAGTTAATATTTATATAATACTTTAAGGTTTGAAAAATTATATACTTGATTTTATATACTATAAAATTATATTCTTGATTTCATTTGATCTCCCCAATAATTTGCTGATGTAGGTGTTATTATCTCTATTTTACAGATGAAGAAAATAAGGTAGGTGCTATTAATATTTCCATTTTAGGGATGAGGAAACTGAGACTGAGGAAGTTGACTCACCATGATCTCATAAATTATAATAAGCTGTAGCTCATGTTTTCCTTACTAAAAATCTTTCCACTATAACACTTTGTTTCTGATTTGTGCCATTTTAGGGAGTATCTACAAGTATTAAGATCATGGACCTATAGCAGTTGTATGTAGTCTTTGAGCCTGGTACTTTAATAGCTCAAGTGTCCAGCTCAGGGCTTTGCAATGGGTGTGTCAGTATATACCTGTAAAAATAGAGACTTGAATCCAGGACTTCAACCCCCAGAAGTCCTTGCTCCACTTCCCCAGAATGCTTTGTAATATCACTGAATTCTTACCTGGGCTGAGATCGAGATGGGATATTTAACCTGATTGGAAAGGCTTCTGGGCCTCTCTTCTCTTCCTGTCTCCACTGGCAAGCAGACGCATCTCATGATGTGAGTAAAATTGAATTGGGCCTCTTGGCCCACCTGGCACGTGCCTTTCTTACTTGTATTTTCCTAAATTCCTTATCTTAAATAAACCTCTAAAAGTATAATACTCCTTGCAGAGAGAAACTAATTTCTACCCTGCCTCAGTTTCCCTAAATTTTAACTCTTACATACCAGTGCAGCTCCATAGTATGGGCTCCACCTTCATTCCTCATGTAGACTGCTGATTCTTGCCCCTCCTCTCTCTGTATTATCATATTTTACACAATTAGTGGAAAGGACATTTGAATCAGAAGACCTGAGTTCTACACCCAGCTCTGACATTGGGTCTACCATTAAATGGCTTTTTGATTTTGGAAAAATTATTTCAATTTCTCAGGCTTCATTTTCTTCATATGTTCTAGGATGGCTTCAAATTAATCTTTAAGCTCTTTGTCCATTTGAAGACGCTATGATTCTTACCTAACATCCTCCAACTTGAGTTTCATCATATCTTCTAGGCAGCAATTTCTCAGAAAACCTAATACTGCCAATGCCTTGAAGATCATTATCCTAAAATGAAGATCACCGACTTAAATATGGAAGAAACCTTAAAGCTTGCTTGTCCCAACTACTTCATTTACCTTTTTTGTTTTATATTTTGAATGCTATTGCTACTGTCTCTTACTTTTACATCACCTTCATTTCCCCAAGAGTATATTCTTCCCCTTTCCTGGAACTAGAAATCTGTCCCATACAATTTAAAAAGAAGAGAGAAAACCAGTTCACCAAAACTAAGAGGCACATTCATCACATTTGACAGTATATTCAGGGTTATCCATCTCTAGTCAAAATATTATTAGGTCATAGATTTGGAACTGGAAGGAACTGGTGGTCAAATGAGTCCATGGAGGTTAAATGACTTGCACAGAGCTCCAGTCAGCAAGTAATAGAGCCAGGTCTTGAACTCCTAAAACAGTGCTCTTTCTACCATAGCACAATTCCTCTTACATTGACCTCTTCTGACAACTCATGATAAAAGCTCATGTTTTATAGTGATTGTTGTATGAAGACCCTGAAAAAAATTATGAATGAGATATCTAAAAGTCTCAAAGACACATATAAAAGACACATATAGTTACATCCAAATTATTTTCAAACTTTGCAGATATTTAAATCTGAAGCCTCTTTGAAGGAAAACATAAACAGAGCTATGTTTTAGCTACTGGCAGGAAACTGTATGTCACTAATTATTCCCAATGAAAGTTGGAATGTAAAATGCATTTTCATCTGAGTTGAATAAATATGAACTGCTCTGTGTCAAATATGTGCCCACATTCACAAATATATACAGAAGTTTGTTTTTGTTTTTGTGTGAAAGCATTTTTAATTATATGACTGAAGGATACTTGAAAGAGAAGAATGTGACAAATATGATCCCTGGATCTGGAGTCTGGGTCTTGTTTAAATGATCCCAAGGATTCTTCTTAGGAAAACTGTAAGGGAGCTGATAGAGGAGGTATTAGTGCATTCTTTACAAACACCATAATCTCCCTACTCATTATTTTCCAAAAGGTGACTGATCAAAAGGTCAGGTGGAGTTGGCCACTTCCTACCAACAGACAGATTATTGTATTCCCTATAAGGTATTTAGTTTTTCTAAAAAGAAGCTCCAATTCTTTGCTTAGATATATAAAATGACCCAAAGAAATGGCACTGTTATCCTCAAGGTGTCTTAAGAAGATAGAATTTCCAACATAAATGTCAATCAATTTTTTAAAAATGTAGTTCCTAAAGCAGATCTTTAGCAGAATTGTTATATTCAAATGGACCTCAAGAGAAAGAGGCATGAACCCAACTGATTTCTTCCTTTATAAGTTTCCCAATCATTCCCTGAGCCTTTCTAAATGTCAGTTTTAAGGTCACCTTTTATCAAGAGGAATCTTCATGATTAAACTGCTCAGGAAACCAACACATTCAAAGTGAAATCCAGTGACTATATATTAGTCATTTGCTCTGTTTTTATTGAATCACTAAGGAGAAAAGATTCATGGAACAGAAAAATTAATCTTGTCATGAACCTGTGCTTCAGGTCACACCTTTTTACAGTCATTTATGGACAGAGGCAGTAGAAATTGACATATTTCCATAAGGAATAGAGAAATTAAACTGCTGTGACTATATGTAGGTTCAAGACAACTTGTGTTTTGAGGAATTGAACTTGGACACTGTATAAGACAAAATGAGAAGAAACTAGTAACTAGTCTTTGAGACTTACCAGCTTGTTTTAGACAGTCTCTCTACTTTTGTTTTCCACAAAGCAGAAATCACAGAATGATTTTGACTTAAATAATATGATAGTTCTTTTTACTTTGTAAACCACTCATTCGGAACTGTAAGACAAGTTTATTGGATGTGATGGCAGTGGCATTAGAGCTGAAAACAGTGTGTGAATTGAATGAAGGGATAGATGGATGAATGAATGAAAAATCATACAGGGAATTCTTATTTGTGGAAATGGGAAGCTTCTGAAGTATAATTTTGTGCTCTCAAAAGTAGACCATACGAGGTAATAGTATTGAAATTTTAGTACCAAATAAGATGACACAAATTGACAAATAAGGGAAATTAATTTCTAAGACCTAGAAAGTTATTTGCAAGAAAGAGAATATCACTCAAATAACATTAAAACCTTATATTCTACAAGAATTTGAAAAAAAATTAAAAATACTTTTAGCATGTGACACTGATTTATAATAGGTAGACACATGAGAATGATAGAAAAACATGGATGTAACAGTGATTTCTTCTCTTTATTCACTGAACCATTATTAAATTAGATCAGTGACTCTCAGAGTATGGTTTTTTCATACTTTCAGTGGGCCTGTGAGGTAAAAACCATTTTTATAACAATTCTAAGATGTCTTAATTTTTAATATAATAAATATTAGCACAATATATATTATGCAATACTATAATATTAGAGTATAATACCACAGTACTGTATAATAGTATATAACATTATAGTTTTATAGTACAGTAAATCATATATAATAAATATGAAAATGTTTTGATTTCTAATGAAGTAAATATTAGTAAATATTAATAGATATTGTTGTAGTTTAGTCATTTGTTCAATTGTGTCAGACTCATCTAGGCCTCATTTGGGGTTTTCTTGACAAAGTTACTAGTATTGTTTGCCACTTTATTCTCCAACTTATTTTACAAATGGGGAAACTAAGATAAATGGGGTTAAGTGACTTGCCCAGGGTCATTCTCCTAGTAAAAGTTTGAGGACATATTTGAACTCAAGACAATGAATACTAAACTCTATGCTTCCTTTCTATATATTTGTTTGCATGTTGTTTTGTCCATTAGGTTGTAAACTCCTTGAGGGCATACACATAGCTAAGAACCTAGTACTTAATAGGTGCTTGGTAAATAAATGTTTACAGATTAATGTTTGAAAAAAAAAAAGGCCCTGCCCTCAAGAAACTTTATATTTTAAGAGGGTAGACAACATAAAAATAAAATGTAGAAGGGAAATAATATTGTTCTATTGTTGGAGCATTGTGAAGAATTCCTACAGTAGGTAGTATATGTATTAAATCATTTAAAAAAATTTTTTTTAAATTGTATTTAATTAGTCAATTTAGAACATTATTCCTTGGTTACAAGAATCATATTCTTTCTCTCCTTTCCCCCACCCCCTCCCATAGCAGATGCACAATTCCACTGGGTTTTAGATGTATCCTTGATCAGATGCTATTTCCATGTTGTTGATGTTTGCACTAGGATGATCATAGAGTCTACATTCCCAATCATATCCTCCTCAATCCACGTTAACTCATGTAATCAAGCAGTTGTTTTTCTTTGATGTTTTTACTTCCACTGTCTTTCCTCTGAATGTGGATAGTGTTCCTTCTCATAACTCTCTCTGAGTTGTTCAGGATCATTGTATTGTCTCTAATGGAGAAGTCCATTACATTCAATTGTGCCACAGTTTATCGGTCTCTGAATACAATGTTCTCCTGGTTCTGCTCCTTTCACTCTGCATCAATTACTGGAGGTCATTCCAGTTCACATGGAGTTCCTCCAGTTCATTATTCCTTTGAGCACAATAGTATTCCATCACCAACATATACCATAATTTGTTCAGCCATTCCCGAAAGGAAGGGCATCCCCTCATTTTCTAATTTTTTGCCACCACAAAGAATGCAGCTATGAATATTCTTGTACAAGTCTTTTTCCTTATTATCTCTTTGGGGTATAAACCCAGCAGTGCTATGGCTGAATCAAAGGGCAGATGGTCTTTTAGTGCTCTTTGGGCATAGTTCCAAATTGCCCTCTAGAATGGTTGGATCAATTCACAACTCCACCAGCAATGCATTAATGTCCCAACTTTGCCACATCCCCTCCAGCATTCATTACTTTCCTTTGCTGTCATGTTAGACAATCTGCTAGGTGTGAGGTGATACCTCAGAGTTGTTTTGATTTGCATCTCTCTGATTATAGGAGATTTAGAACACCTTTTCATGTGCTTATTAATAGTTTTGATTTCTTTATCTAAAAATTGCCTATTCATGTCCCTTGCCCATTTGTCAATTGGAGGATGGTTTGATTTTGTGTACAATTGATTTAACTCTTTATAAATTTGAGTAATTAAACCTTTGTCAGAGGTTTTTGTTATGAAGATTTCCCCCCAATTTGTTGCTTCCCTTCTAATTTTGGTTGCATTGGTTTTATTTGTAGAAAACCTTTTAAATTTAATTTAATCAAAATTATTTATTTTACATTTTGTGATTTTTTTCTAACTCTTGCTTGGTCTTAAAATCTTTCCTTTCCCAAAGATCTGACACATATACTATTCTGTGTTTACCTAATTTACTTACAGTTTCCTTCTTTATATTCAAGTAATTCATCCATTCTGAGTTTATTTTGGTATAGGGTGTGAGATGTTGACCCAAACCCAATCTCTCCCATACTGTCTTCCAGTTTTCCCAGCTATATGTATTGAATCTTAAAGGAAGCTAGGACTCAAGTTGCAGAAAAATACCCAATGTATTAACCATTTTCAAAGATCTTAAATACCTGAGAAGAAAAGGAAGGCAAGAAGGACTCAAAGATAAATAGAATATTTTTGAAAGTTATATGTTAAATTTCTCCTCAAAAGAAAACTGTCCATGATAAAGATTAATAATTTCATTTATAGTCATTTTTTATTTTGGCAACTTAAAAAAAAGGAAACCAGGAATTCTAAGAGTCAGAGGTGAGGAGAGAATATTCCTGGCCTGGGAAACTTCTAGAACAAGATAGAGATGGGCCATTCACATGGCCACCACCCTAGTTCAACTTGTTATCACAGCTCATCTGGGATAAGGCAATAATCTACTAAAGGGACCATGTCACTCCACTTCCCATGAAACTTCAATGATTATTGAATCTTCAATCAAATTCTCTATTGTTCAGTCATGTCCAACTTTTAATGACCATTTGGGATTTTCTTGGCAAAGATACTGGAGTGATTTGCCATCAAATACAAATTCCTTTGTTTGACATTTAAAGTCCTTTACCAAATGGCTTCATCCTACACTATTCTACACTGATTAAACACTTCTACTCTTCATACATACTTGAGTCCAATCAAACTGACTTGCTTCTCACACCTTTTTTCTACTCCCTCATAACTACATTTGATCTCCATCTCTATTTTTTATCAGAGGCTGTTTCTCTTCTTTGTAATGTAGTACCTTTTCCTTACTCAACTCTTAGAATCCCCAACTTACTTCAAAGCTCATCAAGCCTAGCTCTTATAGGATGATTTTCCCTATCTACCCTCCAAATTGATCTATTTAATTTGTATATATATTTTTTATCCACTCGTATGTCATAGGTATATAAAAAAAACTTGATTGATTCATTTTAAGCTCCTTAAAGGCAAGAACTACCACTGTTTCACCTTTTCATCACAGTTCAGAGCACAGGACTTTTGTTTTTATATAGTCAATTACCCCTATATCTACCTCCTCTTAGCCAGACAACCATTCAATTAAACAAGAATATTATTTTTTTTTCTTTAGAATATTTTTCCATGGTTATATAATTCATGATCCCCCCTCTTCCCTCCTCCTTCCTGGAGATGACAAGCAATTCCACTGAGTTATACATGTATCATTGTTCAAAACCCATTTCCATGTCATTCATATTTGCAGTAGAGTGATCTTTCAACATTAAAACCCTAATCATATCCCCATCAAACCATGTGATTGATCATATGTTTTTCTTCTGCATTTCTGCTCCCACAGTTCTTTCTCTGGATGTGGATAGCATCTTTCTCATAAGTTCCCCTGGTTTGTCCTGGGTCATTGCATTGCTAGAAACATCTATTACATTTGATTGTACCACGAAGTATCAGTCTCTGTGTATAATTTTCTCCTGGTTCTGCTCCTTTTGCTTTGCATCAATTCCTGGACATCTTTCCAGTTCACATGGAATTACTCCAGTTCATTATTCCTTTTAGTACAATAGTATTACATCACATTTGTCAGTTATTCCCCAATTGAGGTACACCCTCTCATTTTCCAAATTTTTGCCAATGCAAGGAGCATGGTTATAAATATTTTTGTATAAGTCTTTTTCCTTATTATCTCTTTGGGGTATAAACCCAGAAATGGTATTGCAGGATCAAAGGGAAGACAGTCTTTTAAAGCCCTTTGGGTATAGTTCCAAATTGCACTCCAGAATGGCTGGACCATTTCACTACTACATCATTGTCTCAATTTTTCCACATCCCATCCAACATTTATCATTTTTCTTTGCTACTATATTGGTCAGTCTGCTAGGTGTTAGGTGGTACTTCAGAGTTGTTTTAATTTGCATTTCTCTAATCAGAAGGGATTTAGAGCACTTTTCCATGTGCTTATTGATAGTTTTGATTTCATCATGTGAAAACTGCCTATTCATGTCCCTTGACCATTTTTCAATTGGGGAATGGCTTCATTTTTTGTAAATTTGACTTAGTTCCTTATATATTTGGATAATTGAACTTTTGTCAGAGAGTTTTGTTATAAAAATTTTCTCCCATTTTGTTGTTTTCCTTCTAATTTGGTTGTATTGGTTTTATTTGTACAAAAGCTTCTTAATTCAATATAATCAGTCATTCATTTTACATTTTGCAATGTTTTCTATATCTTGCTTTGTCTTAAATTCATCCCTTTCCCACAGATCTGACAAGTATACTAATGTTAATTTTAATTGTGGTTGGACTTAATATTTAATTGGTGGTCACCAAGGATTTAATTTCTAAATCCCAAAATGAATTACTAAAGTAGAATGGAATTTATGGTAGTTTTATTTACAATACAGAGAAGATATTAAGGAAGTGAGAAAATGGTAGAGAGGGAGAGAGAGCTTTGGCTTCCTCAGAGCCAGGTAGAAATGCTAAGTCCCTAATCAGGGAAAGGAGTCTCAAGACAATGGATCCATGTTCAACTAATTTATTTATAATTTCACTCTTTATATTTAAGTCATTTATCCATTTGAATTTATCTTGGTATAGGGTTTAATATGTTGATCTAAATATAATTTTCCCCATACTGTTTTCCAATTATCCCAGCAGTTTTGGCCAAATAGTGAGTTCTTGACTGAAAAGCTTGAGTCTTTGGTTATCAAACACTAGCTTACTGAAGTCATTTACTCCTAGTTTATTCCATTGATCCACCCTTCTGTCTCTTAGACAGTACCATATTGTTTTGATGACCATTGCTTTAAGATTTTAGTTTAACATCTGGTGCTGCTAGGCTCCCATCCTTCACATTTTTTTCAATATTTCCTTTGATATTATTGATCTCTTGTTCTTCCAGATGAAATTTGTTATACTTTTTTCTAATTCTATAAAAAATCTTTTTGGTAGTTTGATAGGTGAGTAAGTAGATTAATTTGGATAATATTGTCATTTTTATTATGTTAGCTTATCCTACCCATGAGCAATTAAAGTTTTTCCAATTATTTAGATCTAGTTTTAATTATATGAAAACTGTTTTGTAGTTTTGTTCATATAATTCCTGCATTTGTCTTGGTAGATAAATTCTTATATATTTTATATTGTCTAGAGTGATTTTAAATGGAGTTTCTCTTTATAATTCCTGCTGCTAAATTTTGTTGGAAATATAAAGAAATACTGATGATTTATGTGCATTAACAAAGAATATTATTTAAAAGCTAGGCAACCCAGGGTATAGAGCATTGGACTTAGAGTCAGAAAAAATTGAATTTAAATCCAACCTCAAACAGTTACTAATTTTTATTTGTTTTAATTTTCTCACCAGTAAAATGGAGATAATAATAATAGCACCACCCCAGGTCATTGTGAGGACAAAATGAAATCTGTCTTCAAAGCACTTTGCAAATATTAAAGCTATTATTAATGCTAGCTGCTATTATTAAAAGAAAAAGAGAAAAAAATCAGCATAATCAATGGAAAGAAGAATAAAATCTCAAGAATGGGGAGATCCAGTCCCAGCCATCATAGCCTCAAACTATTGCAACTAGAATGCTCCTAGTCAACCTAGTCTTAAACTATTCATCTTTCCCAAGCTTTTGTGAATTTATGTAACCTGGCTTTTATCTTCACCCCTTTCCCAAAAGACCCCTCTTTCTGTATTTCAGTGGGAAGTGCTAATGGTGTGTTCTATATAGCTCCCCCAGATTATAATCTCAGGGCTAAAGCTCTGTGTGGCTTTCTAGATTATAATACTTTTGTCCCAATTAAAAACTTGCTTTTATAAATATTTTGGTAGTTCTGTGTTTTTTTCAGGTTCACAGGCCAGATCAGTAGAGTGAGTACCCTGTTGGTTTGATAGTACTTCTTGACAGATGAGGGACCACCATATTGCTAAATGTTTTTAATATTTTTTTTTCAATTTTCAAACATCAATTTTTCCCCTGCCCTCTCCTCTCCCATCCCTTCTAGATCCTGCTGAATTCTAATCCATCTCTTCTGCCCTTACCTTTTGATAGAGCCATCAATTGTTGGTTTTTTTTTTTATCATTCACCCACTACACTTTTTATTTTTACCAAGACAATTAACTTCTTGCTAGCTTTTCCCAGGGCTCACTAGAATCCTACATATAGGAACCTATAAGAGAGGGCCATGAGCAGCCAGAAGAAATACCTTTATTGGTCAGGTGGGTCATGTTTTCAATTGTAATTCAAACTCATTCTTGCCTCCAGCCAGATTCCTTTCAGCCAAATCCAAATGCCTTTCAGGCTCCAGGCCCTTGGGTCCATGCTAATTAATCCTTTACTTTACCCTTCCATTTCAAATCTGCATGACTAGAAACCCAAAGAGCTGGTATTTAAATATTTAAAAGTCCTCTGGCCTCAGGGTATAAACTGCTCCCTGGCAGGAGTTGGCCAGCTGATTTCCCCCTCCCCCAGGTATTAAATGACTAAATAAAGGCAATCAGTGGAGTTTGAAACTTCCTCAGACCTGTTTCCAGTGTGAAATCCAGTAAGACATGGGTGAGCAATGCAGCTGTAGAACCCACCTGTGAATGAAAGCCTCTTGGGATTGTTCTACCCCTGAGTATTAGCAATCTTGGAATCCAGAGAACAGTATTATCCTACACAAATGGGACTGATCTCCATTAGATAACATGTAAAATCCAGAAGAGAAACACATTCCAGGTGATTCCTCTTATATAGCTGACTTGCAATTGCTTCATGAAATAGAACCAAGTAGTGAGAAATTATCTGTATGGCACATAGCTAACCCATGGTGGACTTTAATAATTGATAATGGATCAAGTCTGATTAAATAAACACAAGATGCCATTTGTCTTTTTGTTAGCCAGCAAGCTGCAGAACCAACTGAGCCTAGGAGTGGGGGTGGGCTGGGGAATGGGGATAGAGACAGAAGGAGTTGAGAGACAGATGATGTGATTTAGCAAAGACAGCTTGAAACCCTTTGTTCTTACATTCTCCCATGTTTTGAAAATTGTGTTGGGGACTAAGGGAGATAGTTCAATAATATTAAAATGTTGACTGGGGAGAATCCTTGTGCTCTTCTTGTCATTTAAAAGCAGTGGGTGGGAGCATACACTGCACATTTTGCTAGGGATGGAAGACTTGGGGGAGATGACTTTCTTAGTAGATTCAAAGTGTGCAAGAAAAGAATCTCAGCTCTGATCCACAGGCAGACTCTTTGAATATGCCCAAGGTGGGAATTTTCCCCTTTTCACAAAACCAAAGGATGGTCAAACTATATTTTGGTATCCAAAGTTAAAAATAACTATTTCTCCATCATCCCCTCCCATTTAAAATACATTGTCTTAAGGCTTTTTGAAGGAGTTATGGAAATCTGAATTGCTGGAGAAGAAGTGGGGAGTGCCACTTGGCAGAAACAACAGAAAGGAAATAAAACCAGCTAGCTTTATGGAAAGTCCCAATAAGAAAGGGACATCAGGGAAGATGGATGCTGGTCAAGGGCACAGTAATTCCTAGGAGAATTGACACTTAAACTGATAAAAATCCAGTGAACTCTTATATGGTTCTTATCTGGGTCAAGCAGGACCAGGCACTGGGGAGAGAAGAAAGTGGGGATTATAGCTCAAGGTATAGGGACTGGTGCTGATTCATCCTGGGTGGATGCCTGGGGAATTGGCACCTAGACTGAATTAATATTTAAATTCTCTCAACTTCAGGCAAAAGGGCTTTTTGACTGTTACTGCAGATTTTACTTTGATGGAATCACTAAGGGGATTTAAGCTTCCCACAGCTTCCTCATTTAGTGGGGCAGTTTGGAGGCTATTGCGGTCCTTATAGAAAAATAGGTGATTTGAGTTCCAGCAAAAGGGAAAATGGCAGCCATCTAAAATCAAATGAATGAGATCTACTAGTGTACTGTTTTGAGAATAATATGATGTGATGGTGGTACTCACATAAAACTGATTATGTGGGTTATTAAGGCTAATAGGACATTAATACGAGTCAGATTCCTTTCTTGACTACTCAATAATTCAACATCAAACTCTCTAGGAACAAACCACCACCCAGATTCCTGAAGATCCCATTAAAGGTCTCAGACCATCCTTCTGGCAAAATTTCCTCTTTCTGTGGCAACAGAATGTATGCTTCCCTCTGTGTGAAGTGGAAGTTTAAGAGGATCTTGACATATCTACTAACTCTAATTTTTCCAAGATTTCATTCACTTCTCTTACCTCTTATTTATTTTTTGGTTTGATTTATCTAGTTCAGATAGAGGAAGGTTCAGGTCTCCCATTAGTATAGTTCTTCTATCTATTTCATCCTTGAGCTCCACTTGTTTCTCCTTTAGAAATTTGGATGCTATGCCATTTGGTGCATACATGTTGAGTACAGATATTTCCTCATTGTCTATACTGCCTTTTATCAGGATGTAATTACTTTCCCTATCTCTTTTAACTAGATTTATTTTTACTTTGGCTTTGTTAGATATCATGATTGTGACTCCTGCCTTCTTTTTATCAGTTGATGCCCAATAGATTTGGCTCCATCCTATTACTTTCACCCTATGTGTATCTACCTTCCTCATGTGTGTTTCTTGTAGACAGCATATGGTAGGGTTTGGGATTCTAATCTACTCTGCTATTCACTTGTGTTTTATGGGTGAGTTCATTCCATTCACATTCAGATTTCTACTCCTGGTCCTGACTTTTCTTCTTTCAATATTTCCTTCTACACCAATGTTTCTTTATAATCAGTTCCCCTAGTTCCTACCCTTATTTTACTTCCCTTTCTATCCCCCTCCCATCTTATTCCCCCCCTTATTTTCTTTGCAGTCTTTTTAAAACTACACCCCTACCCTCTTCCTCCCTTGTATTACTTCCCTCCCCACCAGTCTGTTTGTTACCCTTTTACTTCGCTATAAGGAGCAAATCTATTCTCTGCCCCAAATGGATTGAATTGTTCTTCCCTCTTTGGGTCAATTTCAATGCACATAAGAGTTGAGTATTTCCTATCTCCAACTTTTCTTTACCCTTCCCGTGTATTGATGTTCTCCCCCTCCCGCCATGAGCTTCTTTTTTTCTTTCATATAAATTTACCCCCATTTGTTTCTTTTCCCATTTCTTTTAGTATTAACCTCTTTTTTAGCTCTAGTTGTATATACACACACATGTATATGTATTTATGCATACATATATCTATATACATATTTATGTCTTATCATTTCATCCTATTTAGTTGGTCATTATTCCCTCTAAGTGTAATTCTTCTAGCTGCCAAGGAGATAATAACAATTTTTAAGAGTTATCAATGACCTCTTTTCTTATAGAGATACATATCATTTTAACTTATTGGGTCTCTTAAAAAAAGGATTTTTTTGTTTTATTTTTCTTTTTTCCCTCTTTTTAAATTACCTTTTCATGATTCTCTTGAGTTCTGTGCTTGGACATCAAATTTTCTGTTCAGGTCTGGTCTTTTCTTTACAAATGTTTGGAATTCTTCTATTCTGTTGAATGAACACACTTTCTCCTGTAAGAATATAGTCAGTTTTGCTGGGTAGTTGATTCTTGGTTGTAGACCTAGTTCCCTTGCTTTCCAGAATATCACATTCCATGCCTTTCAGTCCTTCAGTGTAGATGCAGCCAGATCCTGTGTTATCCTCACTGTGGTTCCATGGTATCTGAATGACTTCTTGGCAGCTTGTAATATTTTTTGCTTGGTCTGATAGTTCTTGAATTTGGCTATAACATTCCTGGGTATTGTCAGTTGGGGATTAAGTATAGGAGGTGATCTGTGGATTCTTTCAATCTCCACTTTTCCCTCTTGTTATAGAATATCAGGGCAATTTTCTTGGATAATTTCCTATAGTATGACATCCAAACTTTTTCTTTTGTCATGGTCTTCTGGTAAACCAATGATTCTTAAGTTGTCTCTCCTAGAACTATCTAAATCTGTTTTGTGAATGAGATGCTTCATATTTTCCTCAATTTTTTTTTCATTCTTTTGGTTTTGTTTTGTAGTCGTCCTGCTGCCTTGTGAGGTCACTTGATTCTAGTTATTGTATTCTGGTTCTTAAAGACTGGATTTCATCCCTGAATTTTTGGTCATCCTTCTCCTTCTGCTCTGATTTTCTTTGGAGGTCATCTTTCATTCTCTTTACCTCATCTCTCATCTCCTTTGCCTCATTTTTCATTCTCTTTGCCTCATCTTTAATCTCCTTTGCCTCATTTTTAAGCTGGTTTATTTTGGCTTTCAAGACACTATTTTCTGTTTCCAGATGACTTATCTTAGTTTTTTTAAGTTCTTTTCCCAATTGTCTTCAGCCTCTCTTAATTGTGTTTTGAATTGCATTTTGAATTCTTCCAAAACCTGTATCCAATTTGCTGGGATTTCTGTTTTTATTGCTTGATGTTCCCTCCTCCTTCTCTGTTCCATTTGCTCTTTGTTCATTGCCTTTACAGAAGCTGTCGATTGTAATTTCTTTTTTCTTTTTCAGCTGTTTGCTCATATTTACCCCTTCTTTGCTCCCTGCAGTTGTCTGTGCTATTGCTCCTCTCATTTTTTTTCCTTTGGTGTTTTCTGTCAGTCTCCCTTCTTGGAGCTTTGTCAGGAGATCTCTCAGTGCAGTCTGTGGGAGAGGTGTTTTGGAGCTTGAGCTTCCCTGTTCTCTGGAGGCTTTGATTTGATTAAAGTCCAGCAGTCTGTGGGGGAGGGGTGTTGGAGCTTGAGCTTCCCTCACCTCTGAAGACTTTTGATGGGATTAAGTTCACCTGGGTTGGGCTGGATGTGCTCTGAGGCCAAAACCTTCTGGAAGGCTGGAGCAATATGGAGGATATCTGCCTCTGTGACCAGGCTTCCCACTCTTCACTCCCTCTCCAGCTCCTTCCCCACCACCTGTGTTTGACACTCTGAGCCTGGCACAGCCCTGCCCACAAGGTACACCCTCCAGACTAGTACATTTGCCTGCCCAGAGGTTCCCGCTGACACTGGAGGCATAGAGCTCTAGGTGGGGGAGGGGTCCTGGGACTTTCCTTCTTCCTTCCCCTTAAACCCAAGTGTTCTCGAATTCCAGCTTTTTGGGGGTGTACCTTTTGAATTGAGTCTAGCAGGAGTGTTCCATGGCATTGTCTTGTTGTTAGGTTTGATTTTTCAGTCCCCTAGGAGCATTTAGTTTGTAATTAGTAAGGAAGGGTTTTCAGAGGTCTCAAATTTTGCTGCCTTTACACCGCCATCTTGAATCCGGCTCAAGAGGATCTTGAAAATAACAAGATGTACCCTTTTTAGCCACTATTCAAAGAGACCGAGGAAACTCAGCTTTAAAATGGAATATATTTTATTGGAAAAGAGAGAGAGCAAATGTGTAGCAATGTCTCACACGCTATACCTGAGATGATGTTTCCCAGATTTACAGAGTGAGAGATGTGTGGCCATGCCTCAAGTCATTGACTTGAGACAAAATTTGAGGAGTTCAGGGTTGGATTACCAGGGAAAGATTGATGTTTTACAGTAGATACAAGAGGATCATTCCAGCCATGGGGCTTGACAACCTAGGAAAGGTCTCTGATACAATGGGAGAAACTTCTAAGACAAAAGGGTACTTAATATTTGATTACTGAGTACTTCAGGGTTTACTATTTATTCAGTCTGGAACCTCCCTAAGGCAAATTGACAAAGAACAGGGGCAAACATTAACATCTTAAAGTATAAATTTAAAAGAAACATTTTATATATGGCAAAGACATTGGGTGTTTTTCAGATCAAAGGGGATTAGGAGACTTTTGTCCTTTAAGGAGAAGTATGGGGTGGGATCCTCCAGGGAGAAGGATGGGGTGGATGGACCAGCTTTCTACTAGGCTCCTAGGGGTATTGATTTGAACTTGCTACTATTACTCCTAAAATATTAAAATTACAAGATAAAATGTTATTCCAAGAATTATACATTCATTCTACTTTATACACCGCTGAGGCATCATTCTGGCAAGTCTTGTTAATCAGCACTGCTCTCATGAGAAAATGAGTTGTTCACATCTCCAAGTGTGAGGAACACAGGAGACTATAGTACTTGTAGCTGACAACCTGGTTTTATAAAACTTCAAATTTACCTTTGTCTCATAAGAACTTGCCTTCAGGAAACTCCCAGACTGACCCTTTTCCCAGACTGAACAATAATCCATCAAGCACCCATTGAGCACCCTTGGTTAGGATTGGGATTTAGTAAAATCTTAAATACCCTTTCCATCTCTTTAGTTTAGCCTATGGCTACAAGTTCTTTCCCAAACCCCTGTGTAACTAGTCAGTTGTTTCTCTTTGGTTATATTCCCTAAGGTATGAATTGAATCCCAAGATTTTTAGCTAGATAGAAATTCCCTTTGTTTTTGTTTGTTTGTTTGTATGTTTTTTTCAGGAGACGATATTCTCAGAGTCTGGAGTTTGGGTAGCTCTGGGTGTGTGTATATGACTCTTTGTGGTAGCCATAAGAACATTGTCTCCCTTGTCCTGATTGGTTCTTTTGTAACTGCTTTTGGTGGTTCTGAAGTTTTTTCATATTGACAAAGCCCAGAAGTAGGCTGATGTTGGGGCTTCTCATGGATTTTTTATGTTTCTGGATAGGTATCATCAACCTTGAAAAACACAAAATCACTAAAGTAGTTAAAAACAAAGTCCTTAATTAGCATGAGGAAGACAATGCTCAGATGGGCCATTGCACTACATAGCACAGAGTCAAAGCTCTGGGACTCTGGGAACAACATCTCTGGGGAAAAGCAACTCAAGAAATTTCCCAATGAATTGAAGAACTTGAAATCTTATATACCTTTGGAAAAATAAAGGATGGGAAGGTTCACTTGATTGGTTTTATAATGTACACAAGGGAAGGAGGAGTGGCTAGACTATCTGGATGAGGCCTCTGATAGAGAAACTTCCAAGACAAAGGGGTACTTAAGCTCTACTAATTCTCTCTAAGGTCAGACCACTGGGTACTTTAAGGTTTATCCATTTATGCTAAGACAAAGTCAGTCTGGAACTTCCCCGAAGGCAAGTTCCAAAGAGACAAAGGCAAAATTGAGGTGTTCCATAAACAAAGTTGACATAGGTATGTTTATAAATTACACTGAAGTTCTGATTACCTAAGCTTATGATGAAAGGAAACCATTATTCAAAGCTTTAGTTTCTAATGTTATCAGCTTACCAAATAGGGGACACGTATCATTAGTAGTTATTTACCAGGTCTAGCGGCACATACAGGCCATTAGGAGTTCTTTCCCAAGTGTAAAAGACATGTACATATCATTAGCAGTTTATGAAATTTGGGAGGCATTCAAGTAATTGCCAAACTCTGTCACTCAGTGCTTATCTTATTACAGAATAAAAACTTATATCACAAAATGGAAGCTTAAGAAAAAAACAGAGTTGCTCATCCTAAATTAACAAACTTATTCTCACAACACATACTGTTGTGAAAGAGCTTGATATTATCTGGTTCTGGAGGGTACCCTCATAAAGAATTACCAGGCTCCAACAAATCTTTAAAAATAGAGGAATTTCTTGAGTGAATGGCCAGAAGGCAGGTACAGGTGAAGTCTGCCTCCCTGAGGAGAAGGGGTCCAGGATTTTTATACCTTCAAGGAACAGAGATTTAAAGGAATAGTGATCTGGAATAGAATGTGGGGAGGGGGACAACAAAGAGGATTAGATCACATTCCCATGTGAGGTGCCTTAGGTGTCTGAGGTAGAAGCACAGATATGCTTTGTTCATGACATGTTAAGCCCTGATTATAAAGGAGGGTGATTTACATATCTCAGAGTATCTAGTGATATTTCAGTTGCAAACAGAAGGTACACATCCATGCTAAAAAACCATTATAAGAAGACTAGGGGAAATGCACCTAAACCAGAAGGAAATGTATCTCTCAGAGAATCCTTTGTTTATGAATTGTCCCTTTAGTTGCACTAGGGCATGCTTTCTTCACCAGTGCTCTTGGAGTCCAGGATTGGGAAATTTCTTATATACTCTTTTCACCTGGTATTTCTCCAGAGACTTTGGGTTTCCAGGGGACCCTGTACCCCCATACCAATAGGATGATAGATGTAGAGTATTAGAAAGAACCTTCCTGGTAGCATAGTCTATTTACCTTTATTTTATAAATGGAGAGACTGAGACCCAGAAAGAATAAGTTATTTGCCTAAGGTCACACAGTGCAGGTGGAAGACTCTTGAGGTGACCATTCTTTCACTGCAACAAACTATATTCCAAAGATGTATTCTTTAAAATATTCTTAGAGTCTAACAAGAGAGTCATTCACTAAATATATAACAGGCGTCAGCAAACTGTGGTCCAATGGCCAACTCTGACCCAATAAAATACATTAGCTCACTGGTCAATCAAAAACAAGGAGAGAACTATATTTCACCCATAGACCATGGTTTGCTAGCCTATGATGTATAATCTACATGAAGGAGTCTTAATTTGAAGTACATGAATTTAAAATTTTTTTGGATAACCATGTCAATAGAATTAATAATCTTATGATGTTGTTTTATATATTTATTATGCTAAGGAGAGGTCCACAGGTTTCACCAGACTATACAAAGGGCTATGCCATAAAAAAAGATTGAAAACTTTTGCCTACAACTTAACTCTTCTATAATTCTTGCTTTGCAACAAGAAGTAAATTTAAAAATGGAAACATAATGGGGGGAAAATCTTCTTTCACTTTTTAAGGCAAGCTAAGCTCTGATGAGTAGCATTATATTATAATGGAAATGGTACTAGAATTGAAGTATGAGATCTCAGACGGTTTCAAATTCTAATGCTGCCTCTAATTATGTGTGAATATGAATGTCCATTTCCTCCTCCAGGGGTTTATTTATTGCTATAGCTTCTAAATCTACATATCCTACCCTAGTCATATTCCAATCCCTAGTCATACTCCAATCCCATATCACAAATTGCCTAATGGATATCCTAAAGGCATCACAAACTCTACATGTTCAAAATCAAAGAAGTTATATTTTCCAGAAGACATACTCTTCTTCCAATCTTCTCTATTGGTGTCAAAGGTACTATCATTCTTCTAGTCATCCAGATTTGCAACCTTGATGTCATCCTTAACTCTTCACTCTCCCTTACCACCTATATCTAGTTTGATGTCAAATCTTATCATTGTTGCCTCTACATTTTCTACCTGTCCTTTTTTCCATTTACAATTACCATGCTAATTCTAGATCTTAATTAGCTCTCATATAGAGTATAGCAATAGTTTCTTAAATGGTCTTTTTGCCTTAAATTTCCCACCATTGTCCATCCATCTTCAACAAATTTGCCAAAGCAATTTATTCAAACATACTTCTGAATGTGCCATTCTTGTAAACAAACTTGACTGGCTATAACTTTTATGATCAAACATAAACTCCTCTTTTGGCATTCATATTTCTTTACAACAAGGTCCCAATCATCCAGCTTTCCAGGCTTAGAACTTGAAACTGAAGGGAGGTTCATCAATTGGGCAGTGACTGAACAAGTTTTAGTATATGCCTTTAATGGAATACTAATTTGCCATAAGAAATAACAAACATGATAGTCACAAAAACCCTGGAAAGCTTTACATGAAATGATGCAAAATGAAGTGAGCAGAACCAGGAGAATGTTGTACATAGTTATAACAATAATGTATGATGATCAACTGTGAATATCTTAACTATTATTTTCAAGGCAAGGAGCCAGGACAACTCCAAGGGACACATGATGAAAAAGGTTATCAATTGCCATAGAAGGAATGGACAGAGTCTGAATGAAGATTGAAACATAGCTTTCTTCATTTTATTTGCTCCATAAATTTTTCTCTAATTTAAGCAATATTTATCTTGTTTCACAACATGATAAACAGGGGAATATATATTATGATAATATCAATCATATTATCTATATTATATCATATATTCTTGAGGAGAGAAAAAAGAATAAGATTTTCAGAAATGTGAGAATTTGTTTCTCTTGGATAAGTATATTCATTATAATTTATTACATACTTATTACAACTTATATTTATTATATTATTATTATGTTACATATTATTATATACAACAACATAAAAATAAATAACTCAAAAAATGGAATTTCTGTCACTAGTATCCTTTAAGATTCGGCTTGGGTGCTACCTTCAATAGAAGGTCTTTCTTGATCTCCCTAACTATTAATCTCTTTCTCCTCCCATGTAATCTTTTAATTTTATATATACCACTTAATTTTGTATATACCACTCTCTCTCTCTCTCTCTCTCTCTCTCTCTCTCTATATATATATATATATATGTATATATATATATATATATACATACACACACACATCTTTGTCTATAATATAATGAAAGTAAATTCCCCATATAGCCTTGTCATCTAGCATAGTGCCTGGTAGACAATTAGGAAAAGCTTCTTGATTTGCTGATTGGACATCAGTTTCCTCAATTGTAAAATGAAGGCATTGGACAAGAGGATCTCTAAAGTTCCTTTAGTTTTAAATCTCAGTAACATACCAATGAATTGTCAAGGAGTTTGGAGTCCCACACATGATTGACTGCAGATGAGAAATTTATTTTTTTTCTTTCAATAAATTATTGGTTACATTTAACATGGTTTAACATTCTCATTTTTCTGTGCTGCAGAAAATGTCTTTCAACTTTATTAATAATCCATTCATCAGTCTCTGTAGTTCCCTTTTACATTCTAGTGGAATTGGTCTGGAAGCAGGAGAGGAGAGCCAGACCGGTGTATTTACACAATTCAGCATTCTGTGGAGGGCTCATCCCTCAGTTCAAGGAGTAGGGTCACTAGAGGACAGATGTGTATTGATTTACAAGGATTCAAAATTTTCTCACAGGCCAAGCATCGCTTCACGCCATATCTGGAACAAAACTAGATGAGAGGTTTAAATAGAAATGACAGATTGCAGGGGGGAAGGATGAAAAAAAAATCAGACTATTCTTCTAGAGAGTTCTGGAACCTGACCAAAGCAATAACAGGGTGTGATGATGTAGTGGAAAAAGTTCTGAAGTTGGAGCCAAAGGACCTGGATTGGAATCCTGGCATCCGTCTTGCTCACTATGTGACTTTGGCTAAGTTATGGAGCCTCAGTTTCCTAATCTATAAAATGGGGATAATATACCTCACTGGGTTGATGTAAAGATGATATAAGATAATGACAATTACAAGTCAAAATGTGTGTAAAGCACCTATTCAAATGTAAGCTTTAAAAATTACCAGGGACCAGACTTAATGAATACCCTCTCCATGGCTGCAGCTTAGTAATTTATCTGTAATTTTGGATCTTTAAGATCTTCCTAAGGCATTGACTTTCTCAGGGAAACAAAGCTATCACATTTCAGAAGTAGGATTTGAAGCCAGGTCTTCTTGGCTCCAAGGCTGCCCTTCTTTCCACTAATCCCATTTCCTCTTAAGCTATTGTTATGACTGTAACAGAAAGACCCCTAAAATGACAGTTTCCTCAGGAGAAAGCTTGGATAGTCAAATGCTATATTCTTTATATAGTCTATCTTTATATATGGGGAGCTAGACTGGATGTCTTTTGAGGTGCCTTAGAATTGAGATTCTGAGTTTATAATTTGTTTCCAATTACATGTAATAACAATTTTGAACATTACTTTCTCAAATTTTGAGTTTAAAATTCTAGTTTAAAATTCTAATGAATTATAGGAGAGGTAGCAGTGCTTCTGGACTGAGTCTGTCTTTGAGCCTACAATCTCAAATTAGTCTCCACCAGCCTTACTTTCTTCATGGAGAATAAAATGGACATAGTTATATTTTCATTGCTTATTTCAAGGAATCAAGAATATTTTTCTTACTATAAAAGAAACAATTGTCTTTTAGAAACAGATCCAAGGTCTGTGATCCTTTTTCTTCCTTCCTTATGATGTGCATAAATATCATCTGCTGCCCCCCCAAAAAGGTCCCTTAGATCCCAAGCATGGTTTCTGGCATTGAGTAGGCACTTAAATGTTTTCTGAACAGTTACTGAGGGTGAGGAGTGTGTAATGGGAAAGGCATTGTTGAATGTGGAGACACCCCTAGCCCAACACCTTACCACACATGTGCATTAAACCTAACAAATTACCTATGATAATTGCAGTCAATCTCCCTCTGTCTTGAGGTGATATTTCCTTTTATTTTATAACTGTAGCTATAATTATTTTCCATTATCATCTTTTTTCAAGGTTCCATTCTCCTGAACTCCTCCTTTGCACCCTTGACTAGGCCAGTCTGCCCTAGTCCCAGATAAGCATTAATTAATCCCTGGAACAGCATTACATTTTCTACCAAGCTGAGGAGGGAATGAACAAACTGTCCTTACAATTACCCTTCAGCTACCAGGTACATTATCAGACGTTAGATCCTGGAACCTGAGCTAGTTCTTAATCAGATCTAACTCACTCACCCCAGCTGTTCAGTCAGTTTAACTCCTTGGCCACCACAGCAGTATGTAGGATGAATAGGAAGAAGGATGGAAATCTAAAATGTTACTGTCATGAACCATAACAGAACCCTAGGCATAAGTGAAATGGTAAAAAGTTATGCAGTCTAGCTTCCTGACTTTGGGCATGATCACAGTTTAATCATTCTGGCTATTTTAATTTCTTTTTTATTTCTAAAGATTTGAAAAGAGAAAGAATGGGAATTGGTTAAAGCAGTGAATTAGAAGCTAGGAGGACTAACTTCTAGTTTACTATGAGATCTTCATTTGTTCTTCTTGACCTTAATTTACTTAATGAAAATATGAGGTGTTTTGACTAGACCAGAATTTACCTTCTTTCTTTCTTTTCTTCTTCCTTCCTCCCCTCCTTTTCTCCTTCTTCCTTCCCTCCTTATCTCCTTCTTCCTTCCCTCCTTATCTCCTTCCTTCCTTCCCCATCTCTTCTTCCCTCCCTCCCTCCTTCCTTCCCTCCCTCCCTCCCTCCCTCCCTCCCTCCCTCCCTCCCTCCTTCCTTCCTTCCTTCCTTCCTTCCTTCCTTCCTTCCTTCCTTCCTTCCTTCCTTCCTTCCTTCCTTCCTTCCTTTCCTCCTTCCTTCCTAAGTTCTATTGCCTCTATATTGCTGATACCACAAGCTGAAAGTTGAAGGATCCTAAGAAACATCAATGAGGGAAATCAGTGGGGAACAAGTTATACAAAGGCAAAGAGGTAGTGGATTGAACTGGAATTTGAAGGATAATAATTCACAAATTGATGGTCTTTGAAGTGCTCTACTTAACAGCCACCTTCAAGGTAAGTAGCACCAAAGTTAGCCCCATTGTATAGATGATGAGCCCAAGACTAATGAGTGTAAGTGACTTGCCTATGATTTTCTACTCAGGAAATAAGTTTCTGAAGCTGGAATAGAATCTAGATTTTCTGACTCTTAGGCCAATATTCTTTCCACTATAATACATGGTCCCTTGATCATTAAGAATTCAATAGGTGAAAAAGAGGGAAGAAGGTATTCTGGATGCAGCTAGACAGCATAATAAATTGCACACTGCTTTTGAAATCAGGAAAATTTAAGTTCAAAACCCATCTCAAGAAGTAAGTAGCTTTGTGATTCTAGGCAAGTCACTTAACCTCTATTTCTTCACCTATAAACCGAGGCTAATAGCACCTATCTCCTCCCAGGGTTGAGAGGATAAAATCAGATAATATTTATAAACCACCTCTAAACCTTAAAGCACCATATACATTCTATGACAATGATGATGATGATATGAACAGCATAAATACAAGTGTGGAAGAAGAAAAACAGAACGTATTCAAAAAGCAATACACATTTGCTAAGTATAAACTATGTGCCAAGGATTGTATCAAGAGCTGTACTAAAGATAAAGGCTTATGCATCCTCAAGATACTTACTAGGTATGTAAGAGAGATACATATAAAGTAAGTACAAAGTGGGTTTCAGAGAAATCCATATATAGTAGAGACAAAGTAAACATAAAGGGGAAGACTTGACATCTGAGGGACCAAGAAAGTACCAGAAGGTTTTGCTTGGGCTGAGTCTTGAAGGAAAGCACAGATTCTAAGAAGCTGGTATTATGAAGGAGAGCCTTCTGGGCATATGGGACCTCTAGGACACAGGAAATAAGAGTGTTGTGTATGAGGGACAGTTATCATATGCCAGTCTGATTATATCATAGGTATATAGAGGGAGAAAATGGGATAGATTGAGAGATTTTTGGTAATAGATATGCCAAGATTTGGGAACCAATTTAATATGAGTAGTGAGAAGGTAAAGACTTGAGAATGCCATCAAGATTGTGAAACGAGGTGACTTGAAAATGGGAGTCCAGGAGAGCTTAAGGCTATTCCTTCAGTGAGACAATATGATATGAATTAAGATGTAGTGATCAGATAAGGTAGAAATTGAGGGAGAATTAGAGAGTCAGGGTGAATGAGAAGTGAATAACTAATTCCAAATCTTCATTACCCTCACCTCAGACCCTGTGCTTCTTGGGATTGCTATAAGGCAACTTTGTATCCTTTTCAGGTCAGGACTTTCCCTTATTTCCTTTCTTCTTCCCTTCCTAGCATTTATTAAGTGCTTACTATGTTCCAGACACTGTTCTCTAGAACCTGGGAATACAAAGACTAAAAATAAACAGCTATCTCTTCTAAGGAACCCATGTTCTCCTCATAAGAAGAGAAAGCAACATGAACTCAGGATAAGTAAATACAAAATACATAAAAAAGTTAAAGAAGTTTCTGTGGGAGGGCATAAGCAACTGAGGGAAGGGATGGGGGAGCAAAATAAGTCTAGTGAAAAAAGTAGTACCTGATTTGAATCTTGAAAGTCACTAGGGATCCTATTAAAAAGAACTGAGGAGGGAGTGAAATCCAGGCAGGGGGACCTTGAGACTGGAGATGTAAGGTCATTTACAGTAAACAGCAAGTA
This sequence comes from Monodelphis domestica, assembly GCF_027887165.1. NCBI lineage: Eukaryota > Metazoa > Chordata > Mammalia > Didelphimorphia > Didelphidae > Monodelphis > Monodelphis domestica. The sequence goes on from NC_077234.1 coordinate 65,514,641, forward strand.
GGCTAATGATACTGCTGAAAACAAACTAAACAAGTTTCTTAGGTAATTTTTCTGCTCAACAGAATGGCCCAATTTTACTTTTGAAGAGAATGCCAGTTTCCAACCTCCTTCCCGAGACGAGGTACTATTTTTATCTGATGTCTTGGATAGCCTTTACTACCCACGTCAGAGTTCACATTTGCTTAGGGAAAAAGAAGTTCATTCTGCATGGTTTGATTTGAGCAGATTGCTGTCCTAACACCGGGTCAGTTCTCAAATTGGAAGCCCAAAGCAAATCATTTGATTTGAAAGAAATATGTTGCCATTGCCTTACTGTTTCCCACTGTCCTTTCCATTAAGAGTGGGAGGAATTTAACAAAAAGCAACATAGAGCAGGTTAAGGAGTCATAAATTTGATGAAGAAGAAACTATGTCAGCAGTACAGAGGGTGGTCTTGGCCCTAGTTTTGTCATAAAGTTACTGGTATATCCTGAGAAAGTTATATAAGCCCTCTGAATATTCTTTTCCATATGTGAAACATGATATAGAAAAATTTTCTATTTTTCCATGACCTGAAGGATATATGAAGAAGCAATCGATTTTCTTGGAAATGGTTGTTGTTATTCCTTACCTCCCCCACCCCCCCCCCACACAAGTTCTCACCTCTGAAGGAGGAGGGGTTTGGAATCAGAGAATCTGAGAACAAGTTCAAGTTCTGCCACGTACTAGCTGTGAACCCTTGGGCAAATCAACGTGCTTCTCAGTGCTTCAGTTGCTTCATCTGTAAAAAAAGAGATTTGGACTCAATGACCTTTGAGCACCTTCTGAATATTCTCAAGTACAAATAGACTACCTACCTTCTATTTTCAAGGGTGCAGATGAGAGTGTGGGGACAGATGTCACAGAATTGGAGCAAAAGAATGGAGAATAAGAAAAGATACTACTGTCCCTGGGTTGGAGGAGAAAGGGCTTTAGGAGAAGATTGTGTCCCTCATAGTACATGATGAGAATCTCCATTGAGATAGGATCTAAGGCAATATAGAATATTTTTAACTCAAGCTATGAGGGAAATAGATGGATGGATAATAAAAAGGACAGATTGTTCATAAGTACTTAAAGAGGGACAACTAAGTGGTTCAGAAAGCCAGACATGGAGGAAGATCTTGGTTCAAATCTGGCCTCAGACACTTCCTAGTTGTGTGTCTTTGGACAAGTCACTCACCCCCCCCCCTCCCCAGTTGCCTAGTCCTCACTACTGTTCTGCCTTGGAACCAAAACACAATATCAATTCTATCAAAATATAATATAAATTCTGAGATAGAAGGTAAGAGTTTTTTTTAAATACTTTAAAATTTTTGTGATATTTGAATAGTGAAAACCATCTTTTAAATTATTCTAGTTGATTTCCCCCCACCATGATGAATTATTTTTCTCCTTCCCAGATCTTCCTCTGGGAAAAAAAAGAAATACAAAATCCTCATAACATATAAGCACAGTGAGGTAAAACAAATTTCTATCATTGACCATGACCCAAATGTGTCTCTGTCATGAGATGAGCAGGATTTTCCATCATCAGTCATCTGGAACCATCATCAACAATTGCAATAATCTAAGTTCTCAAGTCTTTAAAAACTGTTCATTTTTACAATATTAATATTATCATATAAGTTATTCTCCTGGTTGTTACTTACTTCACTTTGCATCAGTTTATACAGTCTTCCCAGGTTTGGATCACAATCTTCATCCAAAGAATCATCCAATATTAAATCAAATTAGAAGCAATGTGGTATATTGGGAAGAAAGATGTATTCAGTGTCAGAGAAACTGGATTCAAATCTCCATTTTCTATCTCTGTGATATTGGGTAAGTCAGTCTCTAAAACCTTTTGGACCTCAGCATTCTCATAGATGACAGTATCTGTAAGGTTACATTATGCTTTAACACTATGAATCTGTGAATGCCTTACTAACAACTATTCACTGTTTCTGAATTAGAACTTTCTTAGTTCCATGTTTTATTGCAGAATTTCTAAGGTTTGCTACCTAGAATGTAATGGTAGTAGAATCACAGAAATATGTTGTTTGCAAATCCCTACACAAATCCTTTATTTCATGGTTTCCCAATCAAGCCTAAAATATTAGCAAACTCATTTGGCAGAGCCATGCTCTGCCTAAGACTAAATATTTTTAAATTTAATTTATATAGAATAAATTTGCTTCAGAATGGAAACAAGTTAATGTTTTCAGTTATTACAGATAGTGTTTTATGCAGTTTTTCAAAATAATTTTGCCTTTTTTAACTACTAAAAGAATTGGTAATAATCAATATGGCAGGTTAAAGACTAAAGCCTCAAAAATTATCTAATTTTCTGCTATGATAAAGGACAGGATATCTAGTATACAGAGAAGCATGGGCTAGTAGATGTATCTGTATTGTATCACATGTATGTTTTTTTAAAAATTCAAATAAATGTTTAAAATATGGAATTCTTTGTATTCATTAATTGTATGGTGTATTGTTTACATGAATGTGGAATTAACCATTCAGGCAAAACTAGATGAAATGGGTTATAAATTGCAAAGAGACAAACAGTCTGAATATCAGGGAAAAATAATAATTAACAATTAGTGCTGCCCAGATGCAGGGTGGGTAGTCTCAAGAGAATACCCAGCCACTGGAAGTCTTCATACCAAGAGGCTGGTTGGCCAATTTGGAAGCATGTTTTAGTGGGGATTCCTTTTCAGACATGGGTTGGGATTAGATGGCATTTTAGGTCTCTTCTAACTATAAAAACTCATGATTAATTCCCATGGAGAAAGCAGGTGCAATTCTGATTATCAGGTTTTGAAACAATAGGAGTCCTGAAACAGAAGGTTCTCTTGGCCCATTTCCATTTGTCTTTGCAAGGAGATTTTTTTGGCTGCTATCATTTGGAGGGTTAATTAGGGATTTTTTCCCCCAGGGTTCATTCCTTGAGTTAGGAATGTGACACATTTTTCTTCTTTGGAAATTCCCCTTTCAGTGATGAAACAGTGTATACCCTTTAATTCTGTAATACCACTACTGAATCTGTATCCTAACAAGATAATAAAAAAGGAAAAGGACCTACTTGTAAAATATAATTATAATAGTTCTTTTCGTGGAGGCAAAAAATAGAAAATGAGATGCCTATCAATCGAGGAATGACTGAACCAAGAGTGGTACATGTTGGCGATGGAATACTATAAGAAATGATAAGCAAGATGAGTTAAGTTTTTACTCTCAAGGGACTTGTTTTCTCTTGGAAAAATACAATACCCAAAGGGATGCTGGAAAGGAGCAGAGTGGACACTCTGCATGTCTTCAGACTAAAGAATCATGATAAACTTGATATTTTCAAGAACCCTGTTGCCCTTGCCATGCCCAGTGATTGATCCTACTTTGCTTCAGCTTACATAAATTGATGGATTAACACATAGGCACCATCCAAAGGTAGATAAGATTTATCTTCTCCATTTCTAGCAGGGCATTCCTGTTCAGTATCTGATAATGAGTGGGAAAAGTGGAATCCTGCTTCTGATTTGAGATTAATGAGATCTGGCCCCAGTCTGGTTAAATTCAATTCATGTTTGTGAATGAGGTTCAGGGTATCCTCACCCCCATTGCTAAAATGAGGATAATAACTGGGGAAACAATGGAAGAAGCTGAATAAATGTTGATTTTTGTTATTGATAATGATGATGATGACAAAGACAATGCTAATGGTAATGAGGATATGTCAGAAGATGGAGAAAGAATTCCTAAATGTGCTTAAGTAGGGATGGATGTATATGTATATAATACAAACACACACATGCATACACACATGTAAACTCAAACTTATCTATGTATATAGACATATACATATTATACATGTGTATACATACATACTATACATGTATTATGTACACCATACTATGTTTGTTTTCCCAGCACCCTTTTAGGTGTTTTCTTCTAGGAGAATACCAGCTCTTTAAGAGTAAAAACTGTAGAGCTGCTTAATAAGTTTTCTATGTATTAATATAATGTTATTTGACTCAATATACGTGTATGTGTGTGTATATGCATGAAATGAGCACTACTGGCTTTTAGAAAACACCAGGTATAGATAACTATTGAGATTTTCTGTTGGTCAGTGCTTTTTAATTTTTAAAAAATGTTCCTTATCCATATGGTGTGGTCAATATGTATTCCCAGTCAGGGAATAGCTATTCATTGATTATTCTATTCAATCACCAGGTTCATGATGGAACCATACCTCAAGATAGTTCTGTTACCAAAAGATATGAACACTTTACTGCATCAGAGGAAAACTGTAAACTAAACAAAAATAGGCCATAAATGAAATGCAGCATATGTTAAATTGATTTTACAACAATATATATAGACTGTTTTAAGCTCTAGCTGTCTAGGCATTCACTTTTTCTCAAGGCCAATGTAGTCATTAAATACATCAAGGAGTGGTGACAGTATGATATTTGATGATAAAAATAAAATAACTTTCTATACATTGTGTTGTACCAATTTTCTTCCAAAAGCATATCTCAAGGTAGAGCATGGATTGGATCTATGTAATGAAGATATTGCAAAGAAACCACAATGGACTAAAAATAGCTAATAAATGACCACAGGATTTGTTGACTCTATCTCCACAGAGATAATAAATCCTTTACCTACCAAGTTAAGAAATATGTGTAAATGTGTGATTTAGGTGTTTAATATACTTAAATACATATCCAGTTTTCCTTGTCTTCTTAATTTGTGACATGTATACACAAACATACACACGCCTATTTCTTTGTAACATGATTCTTTTAAGGTTTGATACTTCTTTCAGATATATAGAAACTGAAGTCGGCATTTAGGTACTCATGTAAAAGTGAAATCACAGCTACCATTTTATCAAGTAAATTTCTAGCTTGCATTTTTTTCCTAAAATTTGTTGCTGTCTCCTGTAGTCATTGAATTTTCAAGGAATCTGTTATTTGAGTAATGTTTACCACTTTCTCTTATATTTTATGTATTCTTCTTCCAATTCTTGCCTCCAGAGTTTTAATTTCATTTTTTATATCTCTTGCTTCATTTCTTCTAGGTATTCATGTAATCCTTGTGGAAAATTCATCCCCCTCACCATGAATCTTTTCTTTCAATTAATATGGACACACTCTCCTTCTTTTAGGAATATATTGGCCAGAAACTTCTTTTGTTTACCAATAGCTCTAGCAATAGTTTCTGAACTGATGCATTGTGCTCATACAAGATCCTGTGTAGCACTGTTAGTTGTGATGATCTATCCTATTTGACCTCTCCTTGTATCACCCAGATTCTTTCCTAACTAACTTCCACATCTTATTGTTATCATTGCTTTCCTGCATCTGTGAGGTTCAGTGTTGGATTTCTAGGGTCATCTATGAAATATCAAGATGGAATGTTAGGGACCTCTAGGTGCCTGGGCTGTCCAAGTTTGAGTACTATCATATCACATTGATCTCTGCCATCTACTTCTTACCCGGATTTCCAAGATCTCATCTGGGGGCTCTTTTGTTATGGGCCATGCTTCTGCTGCCTCCAGACATAAAGACTTGCCAATTATACTTGGCTATCCAAGTATAAGTACTATATGGATATGGATGTGGATACAGTATATCCATGCTAAGAGATTGCCATCTTATTTACCTATGCTGGTGCTCGTGGATTTGTTAGACCACTTTCTTATTGTTTGTTGTCTTCTGACTGATTTTCTGTGCAATTCTAGGATAGAAGTCTTCACTTACTCTAATTATTCATTGGCTTTTTAAAAAAATGCAATTTGGTGCAGTATAAATCTTAGGTTTTTGCTGGAGATCAGCATGGGAGTTACATGATCTGCCTCCATTCTCAGCCATCTTGGTGAGAAGTATTTGAATTTGTTTATTTTGAAAGATATATTATAGTTTGCATTTGGGATTAGACTATCCATACGTAAAATTTGTATATTGTCTGACCATTTATATTGATTATACTGAGCTTTTTATACAGTATACCATATATACTCTATGCTATTGGTATGCTAGATGATAAATCTACTAACAATAATCAACTGTGGCTTACTATTACTATTACTTTTATTTTTATTTTTTATTTATTTTATTATTTAAAAGCCTTAACTTCTGTCAATACTGTATATTGGGTCTAAGGCAGAAAAGTGATAAGGGCTAGGAAATAGGGATTAAGTGACTTGCCCAGGGTCACACAGTTAGGAAGTATCTGAGGCCAAATTTGAACCTAGGATCTGTATCTAAGCCTGGATCTCAATACAATGAGTCACCCAGCTGCCTCCTACTATTTTTAAATATAGAAAAACTTTTAGGAAGGTATTCTTGAAAGGAAAGTTGGCCATCTGCTGCTCATAATCTTTTAGGTAAAATTGGGTTTCCCTCCTCAGTAATCTCCTAATATATTTTATCCCTTACATTTGTGGTAACATTTTATATAGCTTCAACCTAAGAACCTAGAACTTTTTATAATGGTGTTGACATTGTTTTGCTATAAATAACTAGGGTAAAAATCTCATTAGAGTGAAAAGCATTTTAAACTTTCTTCTATACAATGCAACTATTATATATCTTTCTGGAAGAACTATAGTTCCTTGAAATTGGAAAGATACAGTAATTTACCATGGACTGACAGAGCTCCAGGACAGTCTGGCAAAAATGGTTAAGCTTTAAGGTAGTGAAGATGCAAAGCAGGGACACTAGAAAAGACAAGAGGAAGAATATCAGTAATCATATGGGCCAGGACCCTGGACAGCTCATTATTGTAACTATGATAGGTTTCTCCTAACTTAATGGCTTTTTCTTGACTTTCTCTGGTTCATCTTTTATTGAACATAAATTAATTTTGGAGGCCTGGCCACTGGCAGACCCTAGTTTCAGTTCAGACTTCTCTAGCTTCTGGAGATAGAAATCCAACCTCATCAAGAACCTTTGATATCCATGTGAGAAGGTAGGACCATATCTTCTGATCTAATTGGGATGCTGTTAGGGAGCCTCACATTCTTTGGACTACTGTGGATTCTGACTTGGAAAAGAAAATGACACAGATAACTAGAGATGTTTTTTTTTCTGTATTTAGACGTGTTTTCCATAATAGAAGCATTTGGTATTTCCCTAGATAACTCTAGTTGGGGTTTATCCCTAAATGAATCTTTATTTACTATAGTTTCTCTTGGGCTTCATAATTGCCATGTTAGAGTTGGCCAATAATAACTATGGTTATCTGTTTTTTAGTGCTTTAAGATCTGCAAAACATTTTAAAATAATAATAACAAGTAATATTTATATAGCACTTACTAAGTGCCAGGGACTTTGCAAATACTTTAAAATTATTAGCTCATTTAATTCACACAACAACCCTAAGAGATAGACACTATTATTATCATCATTTTATAGCTGAGGAAACTGAGGTAGTTAGAGGTTAAAGGACTTGCCCAGAGTCAAACAACTAGTAAGTATCTTAGGTAGGGTTTGAACTCAGGTTTCTCTGATTTCAGGTCTAGTAGTCTAGTATTGATAGGTTAATCTATACTTAGACTTCTTAAAAGCCCTTAGTTTCTGTACTCTCAGAAACTGCATAGATCACAATTTTTACTTTAATTAGCTAGGCCAACTCTGTAAATGTAAAATTCAAACCTTATAGCAAGGGCATGTGTGTACCTCCCTCCCCCAACCTCACACACACACACACACACACACACACACACACACACACACACTTCAACACTCTGGACACACCTGCTATATTATAATTCCAGCTGTGCAAGCAGAAATTTCCCATCTAAGTCAAGAGAATAGTATTGCCCAAAGTGCAGAAGCAGCAAAAACACTAATAGAAAATATCTCCTAATTTAGGGGAAAGTAAAATAAACTTTGCAAAAATCTCAGTGTTCCACTTTTCAGTTCTTGGGGAATGCTAGATAATATGGTTGGAAATTGGGAAGTTGATAATGGAGTCAGTGCTGAATTAAATTTTAGATAAGCTTCTTGAAAGGATCTAGAAAGTCTCATGAGTTCTGGCCTCAAAAACCCAAATTTAAGATGGGGATGTTATAAGACTAATTCTCACTTGAAGTGAGGAAACGGGTTCTTATGCTAGGTTTTTCTGACACTGAGTTGTGCAACTTTAGGCATCACTGTACCTCTTTGGGATTAAGTTCTATTACCTGTAAAATGAAAGAGCTGGACAATGTGAACTCACAGAGCCTTTCCAGTTCCAACATTCCAAGATTCAAACATTTCTAAGATTATGATATAATATCAACCAAATATAATCAGATATATTTTTCTTCTAATAATAGGAGAAAACTAGAGAATTTTACTTAGAAGGAGAAATCTATTTATATATATAGTATAGTAGTAGTCTCTCGGTAACCGAGGATGAAGATTGTCTTTGTGTACACTCATCTATGATAGATGAGTGTGCACAAAAACACTTATGCGTGAAGGAGATTTAAGTGGAAAAGTTGATGCACAGAGACAGTCCCACTCTCTCGGCGTTGGAAGCTTGGGTCCAGTGGCACGAAAAGTTGTTACACCTGGAGACTTCCTCAGCTACATTGGATGGCTGTGCTGTCTTTTGTGCTCCAACATGCCCTAAGCACTCCACAGTGCTTTGCTGTGTTGCCCTCTCAGCCGTTGAACCTTCTTATTGGTTTCTTCTGTCTGTTCGGCCAAAGCAGTCTTCACATGCTGGGTGAGCAAAGCCCTGGTTCACCAGGGGTCAACAACTCGATGGCTACCCTCACAAGGTTTAGCTGGCCTGTCAAAGCCTTTGCCCCGGGTATGGCTGCTGCCACATGCTAGCAGCTACTGGGAACCACAAGTGAGAGCTGGGTGTCAGATATATATATATATATATATATATATAATTATGCTAACTATAATGTGAGAGAATATTCTGGGGAGAGTTGATCTTAGAGTCAGCTAGACCTGAATTCAAATTCCGCCTCTGGATATATGACCCTAGGTGTCACTTAGCCCCTTGAAGACTTGGACAACTCTCTGAAATGAAGTAGTAGCCTGGTACAAAGTAGACACTTAATAAATGTTTGTTGGAAGCATTTTCTTCTATATGTAATTTATCACAAATGTGAATGAAGTTACAGAAATATCCTGCAGCATCTGATATAGCCCATGATATGTTAGGAGTATAATAGGACTAAATTCTACCATATAGGGTCCTAGGGAAAAACAGTGCATTCTTCTAAGAGAGTTTAAGACTGCCAATAGTAGACTGAGTATCACATTCTTTATGGTATCTTTCCAACTTGTGCAGCTGCCTGGAATGAAGGAAAGCACTTTTAAAATGCCAGAAACAATCTGGTATTATAACTCCTTGGGTCTTGCATAACTCTTTGATTCCCTTCTCTCTTGATTCCCTTGTGTTTGTGGATTAGATCTCTTAGTCAAAAAGCTCCACAAGGGTAGATAATATGTCTTATCTAAACCCTGGGATATTTGAAAGAACAATTGATATGGATTGTTCAGGTTCTTTAGGAAATGCTATTATCATCCTTTTAAGAAAGTTCTAAAAAATTTCTAAGTCATAGTCCTCATGTTGATGAAATCATGAATACTTTGAGTGCTCTTGAGAAACACTTTAGAGTTTCTGTTTTATTGAATCAATACAAGCCATCATAATACGTTCTTTGATTCAATTATCTACTTATGCATATAGGAAGTCTTTCTGTGTAGGTATCACTGCTAGCTGGTGGCAAATTATCCAAATTACAAGCATCACACTATGAAATTCACAACCTCCACTATCCAGTCTTACACAGTAATCTTAGGAAGTAAAACATAATCTCACACAGTCATGGGATTTTCACCAGCTTCTCCTTTCTTTCAACTTTTATTTACTAGTGTCATAGTTTCTGGTGATTACTTTGTGCTTCAATATCCTGTGGTTACCCAAGAGTAGGTGATTTTCAAGAGAACACCAAAAAAGTCCCCCTGCACCATAATATCTTCTTTTGCTGGTCTACCATAGAATTAGAATTTCAAAATTAGATATTCATTCCTTTTGTCTAAACTTTACTTGTTCAACATACACTATTGGTTGTAGGGAAAACGTTTTTCTATGATAGAAGAGATTCAAAGCAACAATGCAACTCAATGTTGGATGATATGATGAGGAGGATTAGAGAGAAAGTATTGAAGTGGATAAAAGAATAGTAATGAATTGAATTAAAAAAGGATAAACAGGAGATGATGGGTATAAAAGAGAAACTATGATTACTTCATTATTTTGCACAGGGTAATTCTCAGTGTCATTTTGTAGGTCATAGTTTCCATTTATATTAAGACTCTGACTTATCCATGATAAGATTTCTTTCAGGTTTGAGTCAGGAGGGCAATGCTGGTTTACATAGCTGGAGGGAAAGGGAAGAAATGAATTGTTTCCAGTTTCATGCAATAAAGTGAGAAGAAAAGAACAAGAATACCATAGAAAAGGCTTTTAAAATATTCATAGTTAATAGACCAAGGGGAAGAAACTGATAATGGGACAGAGCAATGCTATAACTTATCAGGTCATAAACTTTGGACCAGTAACAACAAATTGCAGTGGAGGGAATAAGTTGTGAGTCTCAGTTCAAATTTCCACCTTTGAATGATTTAAAAAAATATTTGTTGTTTATTATTAAGATTCTTAAAAAAAATTGGATTCCAGAACTTCTTCCTATATCCCATCCCTCCCCCATCTACTAGAAGGAAAAAAATGATGTTAATTATACATGTGAAATCATACAAAACATTTCTGTATTAGTCATATCAGAAAGCAAGAAATAAAATAAAATGAGAAAAGTATACTTCAATTTGCACTCAGAGTTCCTAATTTGTCTCTCTGGTGGTAGACAGCATTTTTTTCATCCTGAGCCCTTTATAATTGTCTTGGATTATTGTATTGATCAGAATAGCCAAGTCTTTCATACTTGATCATCATTACAACCTTGTTGTGACTGTACTCGGTCATGGTTATAATCACTAGCTTTTTAGCATTTTCCTCCATCCCATTTTCCTCTGTTTGTTTTTACTCTTTATCCTGTCCCTTTAAAAGTCTGTTTTGCTTCTAATCATTGTCAGAAGCTTCCTCATACCCCATATATCTTATACCCAATTGAGTATATGTATATATATATACATATACATACAATTCTTCCCTCTTTGAACCAATTCTGATGACAGTAAGGTGTAAGCAATGCCACACTCTGCATTTTCCTCTCTACTATAAAAGCTTTTCTTTATGTATCTCCTTTATGTGAGAATATTTGTGCCATTCTATCTCTCTCTTCCCCCTTCTCCTAAAGCAGGGTTGGTGAACCTTTTCCCAGGTTGAGTGCCCAGAGGGCACTCTTTAAAGTTGTTTAGAAGGGAATATTGGGAGAGTTCAGTTGTATCCCTATGCTGACATTTTGCCTCTGCCTCCTACTCTCTTGAATGATTTTCTTGGAACTCATCTGACAATGATAGTTCAGATATTAATTGAATATTTATAATATAGTCTTTACAAAATCAAGAAGTATGATACAAAAACATAATGTACCCCTTATGAATTTGAGAAATGGAGTGATAAACATGTTTGTTTTTGCCTCAACAGTGACAATCTGGAATTCAATGCCCAGTTCAGAAACCAACTCTTTTCCACTGGTCCAGCATCTCTAAAGTATGACCATGCACCCAGATCACCTAATCAGAGAATCATAGGGAGAGGGGAAAAAATAGCTTAGAATAAATACAATGGAGCAAAAGGGAAAAAAATGTTAAATCTCTGTCATTTGAACCCAATTTATGTCTTACACTCTGCACAGTTGGTGGGGGTCGCTGTGTCAATGAAATCACAGATCCATAAAGGAAAGAAACATTTTTGAACATGTATTATATTCTTGAATGCACTCACAAATTGAATTTTGTAAACTTTTCTGGCACTATATTTTGAGAATTCCACAACCTGATTCAAATACCCGAGCAAGAATTGGAATTATGGGCAAACTTAATAGCATTCTGAAACACTCTAAGATTTCATAACTAAAAATATTCCACTGTTAACTCACAATTTACACCTGGTGTTATTTCTACCCTCCATTTACTTGTAACTTTCCCAAATAACTTCTAGTTTCACATTTCAGAATTGAACCATGGCCTCATTTAGAAATCTCAGTGGTGCTATATTTGGAATAATGCATGGATGAATTTCAAATCTCCCTGTGATATCACACTTTATAGCACATCTTATCTCTCTTCTCCACTTCCTACACATCCAGACAATACTCTGAAGCCTATCTGCAAGGCTTCCCTGTGGCTGCATACTCAAACATTCATTATATCAACATTTATTAAGTGAGGACTCTAGAAAGCACTGTGCTGCAGAGGAGGTTGGGTTGAGATAGACACATAAATAAACAGGTAAAGAAGCTCTTTTGTCAAGGTGTTTATAATCTAGAAACATCCCTCATGTACCATGTTAATTTTATCATCAGGTGATGCTGTTAACTACTCACTAGGGAGCTCACCCACTCTGACAATTTGCACATGCTCTACTTAGACAGAAGTACACAATAGGTGCCTCTCTATCTCTGGTTAATTCCTTCTATGGGACTGTAGCATTAGTTACCCAGAGTTATGTGCATTTGTGAATCTACCCAATCAAAATGGTTTCTGAACCCTCACCCACAGGTTGACCTTGACTTTTTTAGAGTTGGTTCACCACAGATGCAGATATGCATTGTGGAATGCTGCATCCAGCATTTTTACTTTTAGCACAGAATCAATAAGTAAATAAACAGTACTTAATAACAAGGAGATGATGCATAATGATAATAAACATGTACCCTGTGGCTGCAAATTCACTTTTCTCCTAACCCCAGGACTTCTCCCAGGGGCTATTGTATCTGTTTGAAAAGACCAATAGGCAACTAGAAGTAACTCATTCTCCAACTTACTTTAAAAAAAGAAACCTCACCAAATATAGAAAAGGGAAGCAGATACAGATGACAAAAGATGAATAAAAATATTGGCACAATGGTACAGTGGAAAGGAAGCTGGTTATGAGTTCAAACACTACCTCTACCATTTAGCTTCGATAAATCACTTAATTTTCTTGACCTTCAATTTATTAATCTGTCAGATGAGGAAAAATAGATTACATGGCTTCTGAGGTCTCTTCTAGCTTTGGATTTATGAAGAATTGGTTGGGTAGATTCACAAATGAATATAACTCTGGCAACTAGTGCTGCTGTCCCACAGAGAGAATCAACTACAGAAAGGGAGGCACCTACTGAGTACTTCTGTCCTAGAGCAGTGATGGCAAACCTTTAGGGAAGGAGTGGTGGTCCTCTCCTGGACCAGACCCTCTAGACTGAGTGCCTGATGTACCCTGCCTCCCCTCTTTACCCTACATAGGAGAGGGAGAAAACACTGCCATTGGGCTGCCTGGCAGGGGGTGAAGTGAGGAATATCTTCAGCAAGTGTAGAGAGGTGGAAGGGAATGGCCCAAAGGCTCTGCTCCCCTCCAGCTCTGCCACCTGTGAGCTGCCCACTTTACCCTCTGTGCACTCCCCTTGGGTTTTTGGGTAGTGGGTAGGGGGAATGTGAAAAAATGCCATCAGGTACAATGGAGAGGAAGAAGGGAGCATCTGCACCCAAGTTCCTCTACCTTTATAGCAACAAACTCTGGGGGAGGGCATGTGCCCACAGAGAGTGCTCTGTGTGCCATCTTTGGCACCTGTACAATAGGTTTGCTATCACTGCACTACAGCATGAGCAGTAGTTAAGGAACATTAAGAGAGAGTTTGTTGAGCTATGTTAGGGACAAGAGGAAGATCAAATGATGATGGTGGAATACTAATAATGGAGGACAATCTCAATTCATAGGTAAGATTAATAACCTTTGGAAGAACAGCTTTAAGAGAGTGGTGGAAATGGAAATCAGATCATAAGGGCTCATAAAGTCAGTGGATGGTGAGAAAAAAGAATCATTGAATACCAATGATTAGAGTTTAACAGTAAAAAGGAAGAGATAAAGGATAATACTCTGAGGGAATGCCAGAGTCAAGGGAAAGTTTTTATTGATATAGAAAAGCAGGGCACATTTATAGTTAGCTCCAAAATAACCAGTATATAAAGTCAGAGTGAAGATGGAGTCATGGCCAATGGTTTAATATCCTTAGGGAGAGGAGAAGATATGAGATCAAGGGCATAAATAGAGAGGTCAACCCTGGCAGTTGTTAGGGTCATCTTCACCTCTGAGACTGGTGCAAAGGAGGTGTGGATTGGTGGGAATGTAGGAGCTTTTGGGGTGTGGAATAGTAGACATATGGGAGCTCACTTGGGATTGTCACAATTTTCTCATTAATAAGCCAAGGCCATTTGAAAAGAGAGAAGGGATAGGGGTAGCATTGGGGGCTTGAGGAAAGAGAAAGTCTGAGACACCTACTGAATGAGGTCTCAGATGAGATTAGATACAACAAATCTGTAGTTGGCTCAGATAGCATGTTTCAGTGACTACTTATGTCAGTACTGGACAACTTGGGAATAGGAAGGTTGTTTTAGGATTGTCAGGATTTGAACAATGGAAATACAATGGGACAAAGACTATAAGGGTAGAAGAACAGGTCAAGATTCTGAAAGAAGAAAGATAAGGACAGTGCAGGGGTAATGGATTGGAAACACGGGGAGAAGTAAAGGGATTGGAATTCATAATCAGAATGAAGACTAGGCTTAAGATCAGTGAAGTGGAAGGAGAGAGAAAGAGGAAAGGGACTGGAGATTCTTACCAGGGAAGGGGGTTCCAGAGTTCTGATTCTAAAAATGGAAAACATGTAACTGACTGCATAGCACACTGTACTCCCTAATGTTGTAAGATTTATTCAAGTGTGTGAAATGTCAGAGGCCATTTTATTTTTCCTGAGTCAAGGAAATTTCTCAAAATGCCTGACTCAGAAGAAGAGGAGAATAATGTCATTCAGTGGACTACCACTCTACTATAGCATCCCTGTGTAATGTCCAGGATAGCTAGAAACATTTCTACAGACTCAGATGCCAAGAACAAAACCATCCTATGCCATGATGAAAGGCTAAAGCTTGTTTTGATGGGATTTAGAGCTGAAGGGACATTAGATATCACTTGGTATAATATTCTCACTTTATAGAAGACAAAACTGAGTCTCAAAGAGGAGAAACAATTTGCCCAAGATCACCTAGGGTTTAACTCAAGAACTAACTCCAATTTCCTGCTGCTGTTGTGAAGTCAGATTTAGTGATGCCACCCAATATTTTCTAAGTAATCAGCAACTTCTGGGGTCTTGGATGTCATTACTGGAGCCTGAGTGGAGAGGAGACTTGGGGGTTAGCAGAAAGCAAATAAGGGCACTGTGAAGTGTAATTGGGCTATGTGAGATTTAAAATGGTTGAGGTCTTAAACTGTAGTGATTAAAATAGTGGAAGATATAAATTGTGATAGATATAAGAAAGGGTGAGTAAAATTTGACCGCAGAAATATGTTTCACTACAGTGTCTTGGATTTTAAAATCAAATATAAGGTGGTCGCCAGGGAAATATTCCCAATTATTCAAATACCCAAGTCAATTGGGTTTTATGGAGATTTTAATTAGCAATACAATGAGTAATCAAAGAAAGAGAGAGAGAGAGAGAGAGTAAGAAAGGAATAAGTATGAAGGGCCTCAAGCCAATATGGCCTAGACCTGAGTTTTAAAAGAGAAATCAGTCAGTTTTTTAACCCTCACCGCAAGGTCTGACTAAACAAGGATACTAGTGACACCAGGCCAGGGTCCTTCCTCAAAGAGTCTTCCAGCCAGAGATTGTTTCAAAGGGCCTCTCTCAAGAGCCTCCAGAGCTCCTACCCCAGAGGGACAGAACCCCTCAGAGGGGTTCCTCAAGGAGCTCTCCTCCAGAATGAGAGTCAGAAATCCAGATTTTTGAATGAGATCCAAGCTCTTATTTTTAAGGGCAAAATTTCCTCTGTCACCTCCCCTAAGTCCTTACATCTACCAATCACTGTAGATGTTTCTAAAGGACTGCCCATTTTGAATTCACAGCTGAGTAGTTTTAATCTCTTTAGTAAGTCAGGAAAAAATGCTGCTGTTTCGACAAATTTCATTAGAAAAAACCTCTGAATAAGTCATCACCCTTTTAGGTTTAAGTAGTTTACAAGTTGCCCCACCTTTATAGGTACTTAGTATCCCATTGTATCAATTCTAAAACAGTCATGACTCAAAGAACTTCCTGTCCCTTCCATAAGCATGTATCAAAGTACTTTCATTGTTTAGCAAGCTATTTTCTGTCCTAAAGCAGTCTTAAGTAGAGTGGAGCAGGGACACTCCCATAGCTAGGAGCCCCCACACTCAAGTAGAGTTCTCACCATCTGCTAGGGAATTTTTTTAAGTAGAAGATTCCCCAATGGGGGAAACCCCTAACATTCATAAGTCTGAGAAATTTTGAGGTTTACAGCTAAATGTGGATCTAGAGGATCCAGGGTTGATTCCAGGATGTTCTGCTACCCGTGAGACCTCTGTGGGTCATCTGAAAAATAAGGAGGTTGGCCTGGAAGAACACCTACAAGGTCCCTTACATTTCTAAAGTTTTGATCTTTGATTTCTGATAGAATAAGATGTCACTGACAACACTGTCATGATGCAGTAACAAAAGACAGCTTTCTGTTGGAGGGCGAGGTTCCTGGGAATTATATCACACAATCCTATGCAACTAAAAAAGGAGGATGAAAAGTACACTGAATTTTGAGCCAGAAGATCTGGATTTGAATCCCAACCTTTCCATATGTATGATCTGAGAGGACTCTATTTCAATGGATCTGAGTATATTCTTTTTTTAAATGAAGAGAGTTATATCACATAAACCTTAATGTTCTTTCAAGTTCTAAATCCATCCATAATTCTTTGTGCTATAAAGCAAATAAAACTATAAATGCAAATTTAGATTTGGGATGCTAATTTCATAATTAACTGAAATGAAACATAGTAGAAGGATTGACATCTAGGGATCAGTGTAGCTAGGGGGTATGGAAATATGAGCAATGAAAGAAGTTAGCTTTAAAAAGAGGAACAATAATTGAGTGGGGGATAAATAGAATTAATCAGTGGTGAAGTGGGCTGACTTTAGAGAAGCTTGAAGATGATCACTTAATTACTTGGGGCCTCAGTTTTCGAATTTATTATAGTGGCAGTATGCACAAGATCATAGCTTTAGAGCTAGTTGGGACATTAGAAATCTTCTAGTTCAATCCCCTCGGTTTACAGAGTAAGAAACTGAGACAGAGATTAAGTGACTTACCTTTAATCAAACAGCTAGTAAAAGTCAGAAGCAAGATTTCAACCTGGAAATCTGACCATCTATCCATTACACTGCTCTACTTTTAAATCAGGGTTTTTTTTTTAACCTTTTTTGGGTCATAGACACCTTTGGAAGTCTGCTAAATCATGGGATAAATTTCAATTAGAGGTTAGTGAATACAAAGATGTAATTTCTCCCTCATCAAAGTTCATAGATCCATTGAAATTGATTCAAGGACTCCTTAAGGTTTGGAGGACCTTAGAAGTCCTGCAAAAATCTCTAAAGTCCTTTGCAACTCTGACATTCTATGATCTATATATGATATTCAGGAACAGAGATTTCTAGAGAAAAATGTCTAGATGAATGAAGGAAGGGAAATAGAGCAAACAGCTCATAATGTTCCAGAGAAAAGTTTTGTCCTTAACCCAGGCCTTAGGCTTGTCTAACCAGCTAGAAGGTACCTTGTTTTATCAAGGATCAGTGGCTTAAGGAGAGTGTCTAGCTGGCCTAGAAAGTAAGTCAGGGAAACAACTAAGGGAACTTGGAGTTAGCTGTTAATTTGGGGCTAAAGAATGATATAATAATAATAGTGTTTGTGTGTGCACCATTTGATATCGATGTTCTGAGTGGGTCCATGTGGTGTCCTGGATAGAGGGACAACCTCAACATAAAGATTTGGGTTCAAATCCTCTCCATGATAAGTACATCCCAATTTCCAGCCAAGGTGTCCTTTGTTATATTCCACTTAGTGAGAAAAGGCCATAACTTCACAGTAAAAATCCATACTTCATATTGGACAAAAATGTCTGTGATTTCTCCAGGCCATCTAAGGGACTCAACTTTCCCTTTCATCCAAAATTGCCAATTGGAATATCTGATACAATATGATGGGTTCTTTTGGATGCTAAATAAAGACTTGGTATTGAATAGTCTTGGCCTGGTACAAAAATTCAGGAAAGGTTTGACCAAATTTATACATGATAGCTTAATTGGGATTGGGGGGAAGGGGGAGAAAGTAGTTCTTGATCTGCCCATATGGCAAGGTCTCCAAGACAAGTTCTATGGAAAAGATCTTTTGGTGATCCCTTTTAGCATTTTCCTTTCCTGCCTTCTGGCAGTTCAGTATATGACAGAGAAGTCTGTGCTGAATGAAGTTATCAGCGTGAAATCATTCTACTACACAGGTTCCAAATTCTATCCAAGAATAGGAGTATATATGGTACAGTCAATCAACTACTATGGGTAGATGGGTTGATCTTCCCACCTGTCTACAAGCTTACCATAAAATCCCAAACAACCCACTCCATGGACTGCATATTCTTGACCCTCAAGCTTGATCTTCTAAACTACTGAGTATTCAAATTTTTAGTCTTGGTAAACTCAAGAGAAATAACTTCACTCAATAAGAGTAAGTTCCTCTGTGACATGTATCAGCCACTGATAGTCAAAGCAGTCAAAGCAGGAGATGGACCTCCACTCCAGTCTAGATCTTATCTAGGGTCTCGATTCAATCAGACTCTTGTGGACCCAAGTAGAGAGGTACTATGAACTCTGCCTGACCATGCTTGACTCAGCTCCCTTTCCAGTGCTTCTGGGGATCCATTAGTAGCTGCTGCATGAATCTTTTTATGGAACTTAACAAAAGTCATACTCCTAGTGCTACTTAATACATTGATTGGTCCAGGCATATTCCATGAGTAACTATAGGTCCATCCTAGAGACAGAGCTAGAGCTCCTTCTCAGTATCAAGATTTTGAAAATAGCTTTAGTGCCAGTAAGGCAGAAAAGTCAGTCCTTTATTAACCATACCCTTATGTGATTAACTTATATGATATAATGTTATATGTTATGTTATAATGATTGTGTACATTTTGCCCCTGGTTCTTTTTACTATACTTTGCATCAGTTTCTAGAAGTCAATGCATGTTTCTCTGAATTCTTTATATTCATTGCTTCTTATAGCACAGTAATATTTCATTGGATTCTACAGTTTGTTTAACCATCTCCAAGCCAATGGGCATTTACTTTGCTTCTTTGCTTCCAGTTCTTTCCTACTCTCCTTTCCTTTTAAAATTCTATTGAAGAGCTGTAGTATTTGGCCTGGTAGATAATTTGTCATTAATTAATGTCAAACAAATCTGTTTACTGACTATTGATTATCTCTGTTCTGCAAAGTGTTGGAGAGGGCGACAGACCCCATCAGATAGTATGGTTAGGAAGGACTGTGGATCTGGATAAAAAAAGCGGTGTTCTATCCTTGATTGAACAAGGAATCAGACATCTCACTGAAAAACTTGAAAATAAAGATGGTACCTGCTAAAAGAAATGAAATGGACTAACCATAGATATTAGTCTAAGAGTGTGGACAAAGAAACCTGGTTTAACTGAAAAGCATAACCAGACTTAACATAGATGGTTTTCAAGGCAAGTAGATGATGCACTGGATAGAATACTGGACCTGGAGTCAGGAAGATTCATCTTTGTGAGTTCAAACTCAGTTTTAGACACTCATTAGCTGTGTGACCCAGGGCAAGACATTTTACCCTGTTTGCCCCAGTTTCTTCGTCTATAAAAAGAGCTAGAGGAGGAAATAGTAAAGCACTTTGATATCTTTGCCAAATCCAAAAGGGATCATGATATGACTGAAACGACTGAACAACAATAATGTCAAACTAATTGGTCTACAGATGATAGGTCTATGCCCCAGAATTGGTTTCTATTAACTTTTCACAGGATTTGGATGAAGGAAAGCATTTAGAGGGGGGAAGAATGATGCAAAATGATTGACAACAATGTTGTTATAGCAAAGCTAGAAAGAGATGTGGCTAGCATACTGCCAATATAATTTTTTGGGGCTTGCTCATTTCTTTAAGGAAGAAATGGAGAGATCTCCATCTCATCTCACTGATACCTGTTGCTGAGCTAAGTACCCCATGACTGCTTGTTGACTTTAGGGGCTTTGTATCTTTGGTAATTCTATTTCTTACTTTCCTGCCTTACTTCTTGGCTTTAATTACCCTATGAATTCTTAACCAGACTAGCCCAGCATTTAGTTTACTCTCTCTTTCTGTCTATCTCCCTTTCTCTCTGCCTGTCTGTCTCTTTCTCATCACAACTTGGATCCAGAAAGGTACTCTTTCTTCCTAGGAGAGCTTTTCTCCCAAACTTTATTGTCTTTAGTCAATGGCATATGCATGTGTACTATTTCCTTATTCCTTTTGTTTATCTAAACCTTCTCTGAAATATATTCACCAGATCTTTGTAAAGGCTGGTTATGCTTTTCAGTAAACTAGGTTTCTTTGTCCACACTCTTAGACTAATTTCTAAGGTTAGTTCATTTCATTTCTCTTAGTAGGTACCATCTTTAACTTCAAGTTTTTCAGTGAGGTGTCTGATTTTTTGTTCAATCAAGGATAGAAGTCCATTTTTCCCCTGATCCATAGCCCTTATCTCCCTCCTAACCATACTATCTGACACGGTCTCTAGCCCTTTCCAAAACTTTGAAGAACAGAGATAATCAATAGTCAATAAACATTTATTAAGTATCTAACATGTATAGCCCAGTGGAACTGCTTGTCAAAGCTTTGGGAGAGGGGAGGAAAAAGTGGGGTGGGGGAATCATGAATAATGTAACCATGGAAAAATATTCTAAAATCAAAAAGCATAGAGTGGGGGGAAGCTAGGTGACTCAGTGGATTGAAGGGAGGTCCTGGGTTCAAATTTGAGTTCAGATACTTCCTAGCTGTGTGACCCTGGACAAGTCACTTAACCCCCATTGCCTAGTCCTTACCACTCTTCTGCCTTAGAACCAAAACATAATTTTGATTCTAAGATGGAAAGTAAGTGTTTAAAAAAATAAACTAGGCAAGGGGAATAGGGGTATGTTTGCAAATGAATTTGATATGCAAACATCAGGGATACATACATTTAAAACAAAATTTAAGTGAAAAAAAAAGAATGAAAGCATTCCACATACTGAGATTTCCATGATCTCCTTTGACTATTGGTTTTATCATCTGAGTATATTTGAAAGAGCTCTTTCCACTCTGGCTTTGCAATGAGAGGAACTAGGTTCAAATCCTGTCTTAGTCATGTCCTTTAAGAACTTGGTTGAAGACCTTGATTTTCTTATTTGCAAAATGAGAGGTGTAGACTAAAGGCTGTATGGTCTCTTCCAAATCCACATTTAATTCTTTGGTCTGTTTAATTACTCCCCTGGTGAAGAAGTTCTATTTTTGCCAAACTAGAGTCTTCTTAAAATTTAAATTCTACTTTCTGTTTGTTTAATTCTACATCAGGGAAAAACAACTGAAAAACAGCATATACTTGGAGATACACACACACATTCTCTTTCTCTGAGACCATCTCTGCCTCTTCAATAAAATCTATTATTAATCAAAAAAAAAGTATCTGCTAAATTTTGAGGCCCTGTGCTAAGCATTGGAGTTACAAATATGGGGAAAAAATGACAGACCCTACACTCGAGGAGTTTATAGTCTAATGGGGATAGACAATATACAAAAGAAAACTGTAAAGGGAGGGAAGGTATCTGGTGTGGGGGGCATGGAGAAGTCAAAGAATTCCAAAATTAGTGCTGTGAAAGAATTCAGAGGTTTTCAATGAGCACTGCCAGAGAGTCAAAGAATTCCACTCTCTTTCAATGGAGATGATCAAAATGTCCTAAATTCAATGGATAAACAGCTTATTATTTATAGTTTTTATTCTATTCACCAACTTAATTTTTCTCTCATTCTGTCCTCTCTCTTCATTCCTCCTGTCTTTCATTCTCTTATCTTTGTAATTTTCTAAACCCTTGCTTTCTATTGTATCATTTCTAATATAGAAGACCAGCAAGGGCTAGTCAATGAAGGTTAAGTGACTTGTCCAGGGTCACACAGCTAGTAAGTATCTGAGGCCAAATTTGAACTCAAACACTCTTGACTCCAAGTCTGGTACTCTATCTACTGTCCTACATAGCTGTCCCTTTCTATTGTCTTTCTTACTGTCTCTGCTCTCCCTCTCTAATTTCTCTGTTTTTTTCTGTATCTCTGTTTCTGTCTCCCCTTCTTTCCCCTTCCATCCTTCCCATCTTTCTTTCTGTATCTATTTTCTTTCTTTTTCTGTTCCTGTCTCACATTAACTCCTGTTTTCTTGCTTTACTGCCTCTTGCATTAGGAAAAGTGTGATAAATGACCAGGGAAATCCCATATAGAAGGTTCTTCACTCCACAGGGGATGAGAGATATTACAGTTTTTTTGCCATTATGGTTTTACAGAGCCAAAATACTTTAATCATCTATTACTGTAAAAATAGAAGACATAATTCCTACCAAAGGGCAAGAGAGCCCTTCAAACAAGCTCTAAGAGTTAGAAAAACTGAATTATTATGGAACTAAGATATCATTAGCTCATCCTGGACAGAGAAGCAAAGCTGAGGGTGATACTTTTCAGAGGAATCCTTGGACCTCAGAATGATAAATCTGGGAGAGAGTTTTGTAGGCATCTAGCTCATTCTTTGCCTACCAGGGGTCATGCAAGAGCAAGTCTGCTCTGTCAGTCAATTAGCCTTTATTAAGCATTGTCCACATGCCAGGCCCTGATTTAAATGCTAGGGATACACAGAAATGTAAACCCAGTCGCTTTGATTTTTCCCTACCTTTTACAGGTGATCAAACACCAAAACTGTACCTGGAAACCCTTCACCTTATTGAATTTCCTTAGAAGGAAAGAGAAAATTGTATAATCTCTTCTAAGAAGGATGGCCATGTTTTTATTTGGAAGGAAAGAAAGTACTAGGCTTGGGAAACAGAAGGCAAGAGTCCCCTGATAGCTCCAATATATTAGGGAAGCTAGGTGATACAATGAATAGATTTGAGCTTAAAGTCTGGGAAGACTTAGGTTCAAATCCTATTTTGGACACTTGCTGACTGTGTGACTGAACAAATCACTTAATTTTTGTTTGCCTCCATTTCCTCATCTGTAAAATTGGGATGATAATAGCAACTACCTCTTAGAGTTATTATGAGGATGAAGTGAGATAAAAATCACAATGCCTGGCACACAGAAATGCTATGTAGATGTTAGCTGTTAGTATTATTATATTATAGTTAAAGCGTATTAGCCATTTCTATTTTTATCAAAAGGGGCCAGCTAGGTGGTACAGTAGATAGATAACAAGGCCTGGAGTCAGGAAGACCTGGGTTCAAATTCAGCCTTAGATGCTTACTAGTTATG
Source organism: Monodelphis domestica (assembly GCF_027887165.1). Lineage (NCBI taxonomy): Eukaryota > Metazoa > Chordata > Mammalia > Didelphimorphia > Didelphidae > Monodelphis > Monodelphis domestica. Next base: position 65,538,213 of record NC_077234.1, read on the forward strand.
TGACTCTGGACAAGTCACTTTATCCTATTTGCCTCAGTTTCCTTATCTATAAAATGAGCAGGAGATGGAAATTACAAAACACTTCAGAATCTTTGTCAAGAAAACCCCAGAGTCATTAAGAATCAGATGCCACTGAAACACCAAATGTTTATCACAATTAGAGGACACCCTTCTATAGGACCATTAGTGTAGTTTAACCATATCTGTATCTGTTTATGTGTATATACACACATATACATATATACACATATATACACATATGATTTAACATATGCAATATATAAATATCTATATGTATTGGCAGAAAAGATAATTATGAAGTATGAATAGCTTTTAGGGAAGGTGATAATGAAATAGAAAGGCATATTTCATAACTAAAGAAAAAATGATTCCTCAACCCACTTTTACCATGAAAGTGAGATTTTAATTAATTTATATTCTAATCATGTATTTATTTATATTGTAATCATTTATTTATATTGCAATCCTTTTCCTCCTACATATAATAATAATAATAATAAAGTTTCTTGGTCCTAAAGAGAAAGAACGAAGATAAAGACATTTATTAGGTAGAGAAAAATTTTAATTATTTTCCATTTGTTCCAAGTAGTGGCAACTGTTCTCTATGGAGGCTGGAAGGTCCAGATCTCAGTGGCCACCAGGTGTGGTATAAGTATGAGTCAAGCTTACAGTGTCCTCTCTGGCTGATTAGACTCCCAAGGTCTCTGTTCTTTTGGGTGCAGCTTGACATACTGTGGTTCAAGGATCTCCAAGGTAATTTGTCATAGCCACTATAGCAAGCAGGGAAAGGAAAATCAGTGGCAAGATTCCAGTGATCAAATCCATCTTGATTCTTGTCTTAAGACTATTTTTTTTTTGTAGAATGATTTCATTGATGGGGAGCCCCTTGTTAGAAAAGTTCAATCCTAATGCTGTGTCTTCTCTTTAGCTTTTAGAACAGGGGTTCTTAACCTGTGAATTTAAATTGGAAAAAAACTCACTAACAACTTACATCTCCATTTTTCTTAACTGTGAATTTGGGCTATGTATTTGAATGGGGAAAAGAATATAAACAACTTACATCTTCAGTTTCCTTAACCTCTAACAAATTTAGCATTTCCTTCTATTATGATTTTTTAAAAGAAACATCTCTTCTGGGAATGGGTCAATACATTTTACTAAACCACCAAAGGGGTTCATATAATTTGTTCACTTGAAAAAAATGATACTTTTGTGATAAAACACTAAATAATTATAAAGCACTACAATGCTCAAAATAAATAATTTGGTACAAATGCTATACCAGAAATTGAGTTCTTTAGAGCTAAATTCCAGGGAGAAGATGCCCCCTGTGCCTGTTAAAAGCACTCTACATACATTAAGCCTACAACCTTTCTGACAGGAAAGCTGAGTGCTTAATTATCCCCTTTACATCCCCAAGACTATAAGCTAAAAGCAATTGGACATCTACTGATGTCCCTTAATCGTTTGTATAACTGAGAGTTTTAAAGCAGAATTGTTACCACTCAAAGAGTGTTTGTCCTATGGATTGGCTTCTCTGGAAAGACCTGTCAGAATCCATTTGTGTTGGAGGCTCAGGAGTGAAATGCTCAGGGAGATGCATGGAGAGATGGTGCCAATTCCTGAACCTCCCAGTCCCTTAGGCATGTGAACTATATCAAGCACGCAAATGATTTTCCTGTAATGCAATAGCACCCACTCAAAGGTGATGTGATTGGGGAAATATGGAATGACCCCTTGATCAAAAGAACCTTCAGCAGGCTACTCAAGATTCTTGGCATTGGCCTCTTTCCTTCAGTGTATTGCTAAGAAGTCATACACATAACTGGACTAAGTGTCTTGGGAGAACTAGCATATTAGCAAAGAATAGTTGATTGTATTAACTTCTTATAGTTACAGAACAGAGCTGAGGGTTTTAAGGGAATTGGACCTATTTCATATTTTAATGAGAAGGGAATCAAGTACATAGGACACCTAAAACAGGACCTTGGAGGGACTTGGTTGTCTGAGGGAAGGAGACACTGGCAAATATTCACATTGAAAGCAGTGAAAGATACCAACAAAGAAATAAAGAAAGATACCAACTTCATAGCATTATTTATGTAACTCTTGTCCCAAAGCCCACTGGTACAGGATCCTCTCATGAAAGGCGACTAGGTGACTCAATGGACCAAGAGCCAGGCTTAGAGACAGGAGGTCCTGGCTTCAAATCTAACTTCCTAGCTATGTGACCCTGGGCAAGGCACTTAACTCCCACTGTTTATCCCTTACTGCTCTTCTGCCTTTGAAGCAATACACAGTATTGATTATAAGACAGAAAGTAAAAGTTTAAAAAGATGTAGAGATGAATGTACTGCCCTTCATGAGGACAGAGTGAAGTTGATGAGAAAGCTTCACTTCTCATCTAGCTTTCTTTAAGCATTGAGTCAATTGAGGCACTTCTGGTTTCTAGCTTTGAGAAAGAAAATGGTAGAAGTCAACTTTTCTTATGTTTGCTGAAGGACAAGTTTCTGGGAAGACATGAGAGGAGCTGGTAGTCCCTATACCTAGTTTACTGCATTAAAGACTTTGGAGAATTTCCTCTTTGAATGAGATCTGGAATTCTCTCTTGGTACAACTGAATTATCTCACCCCCAAAGGAAGAGGTCCTTCATTCCTTCACTCTGTATTATCTGTCCTATATCCTCCTTAGTATAGCTTCTTTGATTTTTTTTTTATGATTTGGATAGATTGATTTCTTTGCTATTGGCTATGCCTGTTCATTATGGAATTGGTATTTGGTGGAAAAGGAGTCAAGCCTTAAATATAGAGCTTGGGGTCCTCCTTCTCCCCAGTAATGACATAGCAATCAGATGTTAGATTGAATTTGATAGTATCCCTTAAACTAATACAATATATGGAAGAAGATAGATATCATTCTGGTGTGATATCCCCTCTTTCTGAGTAGAGAAGAGTGGCCTCTAGTACCAACCTCCTTTTTCCCCTTCTGGCATGAACTAAAGACTCCCTTAGAGAAGAGTGGAGAGGGGGAGAGAAGAGGCTAGAGATGTCTATTGTGCTTCCCTTCCAGCCATACAACAACCTCCACCTTACTGGTGAAGGGACAGCTCTTGCTATATGTGAACCTTTCACTATATGTGAGCCTTTGTCATACATGGGGCTCTCTTTACATTTAGGGCTAGCAACCCCTACATAATAGAGTTCTCAGAGAACCGGAGCAATGTTGACATTGTGAAAATTTGATTTAGCTATCTCCTGATTGCAACAATGAAGATACTTAGCTCTTTCTTTATTGTTAAGATAAAATTATAATCTCTTGATTGTAATAATGAAGAGACTTAGCTCTTCCTTTATAATGAAGCTAGAATTGTAAGCTACAATCTATGTTTAGATTTTGACTACAAAAAAGTTATTAAGCAACTACAAAAAGTGAATTAATCACAAAAAAGTGTTAAGTAGCTACAAAAGGTGAATTTAAGAAAAGAGGTGTGTTAAGTAACTCAAAAAGATATAATCTAACCAAAGAAGGTGAGAACTAAAGAATGGGCAGTCCTGGAGAAAAGCGTCTGCTGTGATTGGTAGACCTGAAAATTTAGAGGAGGTGACGCAAGAGAAAAAGGTTTTTAAATAGAGGGGAAAAGACTGGAGACAGTCAGTCACCCTGGCTTGGAGAGAAGGATCAGTCACTTGGAACTGAAGGGAAGATGGACATACATTTGGAGATTTGGGCACTGACTCGAAGGAGTGACCAGAAGGCAGACACCCAGAATTTTTTAGACTGTCACCTTTGGTGAGTAAAAAGCTGACTTAGTGACCCTGCCTTATCTGGAGGCATTAATCCCATCTTCTTGAGACTCTCTTCCCTAGCTGGGGCTTAGTGATTCTAACGGGTATCAGAAGAAGCCAGAGTTTTCTCTCTCTCTCTCTTTTTCCTTAATATCTTCCTTCTATTGTAATTATTGTAAATAAACTACCATGAATTCTATTTACTTTTGTAACTCATTTTGGGATTTAGAAATTAAATCCCTGGTGACCACCTATGTAAATAACGTTGAGAGTCCAACCACAATTAATTTTAACAACATGTAAGAATAAAGTGATGTATCTATGATTTCTTTTCATAACTCATTACAGTCTCTACTGTTAACATTCCCAAGCAAAGAGCTTTGGTTATAGGACTATAGATTCACAGAATGTTAGAGCTGTAAGTGATTTTAGAGGTCCTCTAAAGCAACTTCATCTTAATTATGAGGAAATGGAGGTGGACTGAGGTAAAATGACTTGTGGAGAGCACAGAGGAAAATATGAGTTATTAAAGGACTATGGAGAATCTATTTGTTATATATTCTTACTACTTTGATGCCTCATCTTGGTAAGAAGAAGACCCTGCTTTTTAAAGGCTGAGCCAGAAGGTATCCATCTCTAACAGGTGATATCAAATTAGAAACCCTTTTAGCATTTCTCAGTCACTCAGTATTTATTTAGCACTTACCTGTGAGGGCTGGAGCCTGACTGTGTCTGTTATCTCAGAGTCTGCTTTGCTGACTCCCTGAAATCTTCCCTATCAGTAGCGATTCATTTTTTTTCACCACGACAATTCATAAGACCATTCACTAAGGAATTTAGAGGGAGTGGTGATATGCATTGATGGAGGGAGTACAAACATCAGGGAAATTATAGATTCTTAAAATGTAAGAACAGCTTGTATTTCTATAACATTGCAAGGTTCAATTAATATTATTATTTCTTCATTTTATATATAAGTAAACAGGATACCAAAGGGATGAAGTGACTGGCCTATGACCACACAGCTGATAAATGTTAGAGACAAGAGCTGAAATCTAAATCTAGGTCTTTTTTATCCTCTTTTTAAAATTCAAAGATAGTTTATTTCCCCACAGTTACATGTAATAAAAATTTTCAACAGTTGTTTTCTGAAATTATAAGATTGAAATTATCTGCTTCCCTCCTTTACCCCTCTCAGAGATGGTAAGCACAAATCTAGGTCTTATTCAATGAGGTACCTATTAAAGAAATGTAATATCTTTTATTGGCAGCTAGGTGGTGCAGTGGAGAGAGTATCAGTTTTGGAATAAAGAAGACTCATCTTCCTGAGTTCAAATCTGCCTTCAGACACTTAACTGTGTGACTCCGGGCAAGTCACTTAACTTGTTTGCCTTAGTTTCCTTAGCTGTAAAATGAATTGGAGAAGGAGATGGTAAACTACTCCAGTATCTTTGCCAAAAAAAACCCTAAACAACAAAATATCCTCTATGCATTACTTACCTCCTTTCTCTAATCTAATTCTCTAATCAATTAGGTCCCTAAGTAGGACAACTAACACAGTTTCAACGTCCTTTATGGGTCTATACTTCTAAAACTATAGTCCCCAAGTCCCTAAACCACATTAACCTTTACTCCCATGAGTTAGCTGACACCATTAGCAAAAAAGTATTTTCTCATATAGCATCATTAGGGAACAAAACATCTCATTTGTAATTAGACACACTTTCCACAAAAACTCTCAGTATCAACAGAGAGAGTGGGCACACATTGAATTCAGAAATGGTGAGGCATACATGACCACAACTTGAGTTTTACAAGTACTTGTACTTTTACCTCTATGTCCTTTAGACATGTCCTTGTTCATTGTTGCTCATTGAAGACACTGTCTCTGCTCCGTGCATAGGTCTGAGGTCTTTAGCTGGTAGTTCAGTGGAATACTGGCTTAGGGTAATGCTTTGTACTTTTAGACTGAAATGGGAATATTGCAGTGCCAATAGTCCCTGGTTATGTTATCTCACAGTTATAGTTCTGGGACCTGCTGAATTCAGGATCCTAAGCTTAGGTTCTATTTCTTTGCTAGTTTTTTTTCTCTCCCTTTTCCAATTCCCTCCCCTTTGTTTCCTTCCTTCCTTCCTTCCTTCCTTCCTTCCTTCCTTCCTTCCTTCCTTCCTTCCTTCCTTCCTTCCTTCCTTCCTTCCTTCCTTCCTTCCTTCCCTCTTCTTCCTTCCTTCCTTCCCTCTTCTTCCTTCCTTCCTTCCTTCCTTCCTTCCTTCCTTCCTTCCTTCCTTCCTTCCTTCCTTCCTTCCTTCCTTCCTTCCTTCCTTCCTTCCTTCCTTCCTTCCTTCTTTCTTTCTTTCTTTCTTTCTTTCTTTCTTTCTTTCTTTCTTTCTTTCTTTCTTTCTTTCTTTCTTTCTTTCTTTCTTTCTTTCTTTCTTTCTTTCTTTCTTTCTTTCTTTCTTTCTTTCTTTCTTTCTTTCTTTCTTTCTTTCTTTCTTTCTTTCTTTCTTTCTTTCTTTCTTTCTTTCTTTCTTTCTTTCTTTCTTTCTTTCTTTCTTTCTTTCTTTCCTCTTATCTTCTGCCTTAGAATTTTCCCTAATGGGGGGGGGAGGGTAGGTAGCTAGGTGGATTAATGGATTGAGAGCCAGACCTAGAGATGGGAAATCCTGCATTCAAATCTCATCTCTGACACTTCCTAGCTGTGTAACCCTGGGCAACTTACTTACCCCCTATTTCCCAGCCCTTACTATTCTTCTGCCTTGGAATCAATACACAGTATTGATTTTAAGATGGAAGATAAGGTTAAAAAAAGAATGGATACTCTCTGTCCTAAGGCAGAAGAGCAGTAAAGGCTGGGCAATTGGAATTAAGTGACTTGCCCAGGGTCACAGAGCTAGGAAGTGTTTGCATAAAGCTAGGAAATGTCTTCTGCTTTTAAACCCTCAAAATATCCTGTTAGCTCAAGTAATTGGAGGGGCAGAGATAGGCAGCCTAATAGATTTACAAGGTGCTAATGTTTACAAAGTACAAAATGGCCTTCTGACTCAAGTTCTAAAAAGGGTTTTGTCATAAAAGTATTACAGCTCAGATACACTAAGCTGGAAGTGAGACATTCTCTTCTACCCAAGGGTACCGAACAACCACAAAACCCAATAATTCCAAAGAGCCTTTTTGGTACTCATAGTAACCAGGAAGAAAATAAAGGACCAGAGGCTAAAAAGAAGTTAGATATTGTGAACTGGATTCTCTATAGGAAACTTTTCAATTCTGTCCTTTAGGACCTAGTCAGAAAACTGATAAAACCCATTAATACAGAAGACCACAAAGCAATGGAGACAGACTTCCAGATCGGCTCCTACATGCCTTGGTATGGCATTTAAAATTTCTGATTTCTTTGGTATAGAGAATTTTATTTATTTTGTGAAACCTTTACCTTATGCTTCTAGCATAAATAACTTTCCCTGTCCTGGGTTATTGCAGCAGTGGGCCTCTGATTCATCTCAAATCTTACTTTTTGCAAATGGTTTTTCTCTGCCTACCCTTACCCCTGACTACTAACATCTTCCCTCTGAGATTACCTCCTGTGTACCCTATAAATATAGATTGGAAATACATAATTATTTGGACAATTGTCTCCCCATTTGACTGTGAGTTCCTTGAAGGCAGGGATTGTTTTTGATTTCATATCACCAAGTACTTGGAACATTGTCTGGCACATTGGACTGACTGATTGCAACGAATAAACATTTATTGTCTTAAATACTTCTCAGGTACCATAAATAGTGAGAAATAAATGAAATAGTATAATACATAGAATGTAATTTTTAGGGAAGGCACCAAAGGCTGGGTTTTTCAGAAAAGGCCTCCTAGAGGAGGTGGGAACTAAACTTTATAGCCCAAGATTGGAATTCTTTTTCCTTGATTATTTCTACATGGAATATTTATATGCTAACAAAATTTCCACCCAAGTGAATAATTACAAAATTTCAATAAATTCCTGGCACTTCAAAGGGAAAAATCCCATGAACCTAGGTTAGAAATAGACTGATCAGTGATAAACCCTTCACAGTACATTGGCTTCTGCATAGTGGAAGGATGGGAGCAGTAACCAGAGAAACACCCATCTATACCCAACAATATTGGCAGCTTCTATAGCAAGGCCAGAGCCTCAGCAAAATTGTCCCTATCTATGGAATCTCAGAGGCAGATGTCCTTCTGATCCAGTAGGCTCTTCCCCCCTGCCCAAAATGCCTATTCTTCATTTCTACCATAAGCCCCCCCTCCCCCTGACTTCCTATAAGGAATGATGAACTGCTTGATTTCTAAAAGAACTGGAAAGACATCCATGAACTGATGTGGAGTAAAATAAGCAGAACCAGGAGAACATTATACACAGAGACTGAAACATTGTGGGATAATCAAATGTGAGAGTAGAAATTCAGAAGCAAACATAATTTATCACTTATTCATCTGGGTTTATACCCAGATTTGGGGTTTTGGTTTAAATGATTACTCTACTACAAAAATGAATAGTATGGAAATAGGATTTAAGTGATAATATATTTTTAACCCAGTGAAATTACTTGTCAACTCTGGGAGAGGGGAGGGAAGAGGGGAAGGAGACAAGAAGAATGATGTAACTATGATAAGTAATTTTAAAATCCCTGACTTCCTTCAAGACTAGGCTCATGTATCACCTCCTACAGGAAGCCTTTTCTGATTCCTCTAGCTTTTAGTACTTTCTTCCTCCCCCAAATATTATCTCTGTGCTTATCTATTTATATGGTTTACTCTCTTGGCATAATAGAAGCTCTTTGAGGGTAAGCAGAGAATAGTTTCCTTTTTGTCTGTCTTAAGCACTTAGCACAGTGTCTTGCATTTTTTTAAATCCATACTTTGTGTCTTAAATCAATACTAAGTATTAATTCCAAAGCAGAAGAGCAGTAAGGACTGAGCAATGGGGTCAAGTGACTTGCCCAGGATCACCCAGCTAGGAAGTGAGTGAGGCCAGATTTGGACTGAGGGTAGTCCTGGCTCTCCATCAGCTGAATTGCTAGCTGCCCCAGGGAAGAGATCTGAGGTGACCAATTTACAGGTTATGGAAATAGTCTGGGCAAAAACTGATTGGTCCTTACTGGTGGGTGAAGAAAATAGTATGTCTGTAAAAGATGTTTTGTGGGTGAAATTGACAAGATTTAGCAACTGACTAGAAATGAGAGCTGAGTATCTCGGTGGCCCACTGGACAGAGCACCTGATCTGGAGTCAGGAAGACCTGAGTTCAAATATGGCTGCAGATACTTCCTAGTTGCATGACCTTAGGCAAGTCATTTAATCCTGTTTGCCTCAGTTTCCTTGGCTGTAAAGTGATTTGGAGAAGGAAATGGCAAACTGCTCCAGTATCTTTGCCAAGAAAACCCCAAATGGTGTCATGAAGAGCCAGACATGACAGAAACAATTGAACAACAAGGAGTTTTGGGAATAGAGACAGAGAAAGAGTGAGAAGACTCCAAAGGGTTCAAACCTAGAAAGAGGGCAATATGCTTGACAGAAATAGAGAAGTTCAGAAGAGGGATGATTGGGGGGGGGGAGAGAAATAAAGAATAAATAGTGATATATCATATCAGCAAAGAGCTTCTGAGATTTATAACTAATAGCTGGGAGAATAGGAGAGCAGACTAGATCTGGCCAGAAAACTGGATGTAAAAAAATTCCATCATGTCCTGGAAAGGAAGAGAAGATAGCAGTTTCTGAAAAAATCCCCTGGCTTCCAGTTGAAGAGGAATCTGAAGGTTGATTTGAAAAAATAAACTCTCAGCCACATGTAAGAAGAGTAGAATTCTTCTTCTCAGAGGATCTATGCAATGGAAAAGTACTAAGCCCTGGTGGAGTATGTAGATGGCAGAGGATAAATTGATTACAACTAGAATGTGAAGATTCAAGAGCTCCCTTCTTCAAAAGACCAAAGGGGTCATGCAGCCAAAGGGGTAGTGTTATTGAACCTTTAGAACCTGTGCCAATTTTATTGACCTTCAGTTCTTTGTTTCAATTTTCTTCTTTTTTTGGTGGGGAGTTCAGAAGCAGCAGGTGGAGTGGTAGTTACATAACTTGATGCTTCTCATTTGTGAATAGACTACAACCAACAATACCTTCCTTGGAGTTTTGACCTGGAAGTATTCCTGTTTGGTCTTCTATCTCAAGCATTTAGCACAGTATCTTGCATGCATTAGGAACTTAATCAATGTATGGTGGATTGAATTAGACAAGGCATATGTTGTTACAGTTTAGAATCTTTCCTCATTAATTTTCTTTCTTTCTTTTTCTTTTTTTTTTAAACTCTTACCTTCCATCTTAGAAGTATTGGTTCTAAGGCAGAAAAGTACTACAGACTAGGCAATGGGGCATAGGTGATTTGCCCAAGGTAACCCAACTAGGAAGTGTCTGAGGTCAGATTTGAATCCAGAACCTTCCATCTTTGGACTTGGCTCTCTATACACTATCTCAAAACAACCATTTATTAGGCACTTACTGTATATCACATTGTGCTAAGCTCTGGGAATAAAAGAAAGGCATAAATCAGTATCTGAGGTCAAATTTGAACCCAGGACATCCTGTCTCCAGGCCTGATTTCCTATATATTTAGTCACTCCTATGTCCCATTTCCTTATTAATTTTCCAAAATTAATTGAGACTTTCCAAATTTATGGTAGGGTTTAAATATGATAAACTTATGATGTTACTGATCACAGGCAATATTATACAAAATATACCTATAATTATTCTCTAGTCCTAGATGAAGGGGAACTTGGGGCTCCTTAATTTTTAATACATACACATGTGTGTATGAATGTATATAAATAAATATAGATATTTCAGTATACATGGTTTCCTTTGTAATCCTATTTTATTTTATTTTATGCTTTTAAAAAACATTTGTTCTAAGAAGACATCATAGGTTTCACCAAAGTGCAAAAGGGGTTCATGATACAAAAGAGAACCTCTCTTCTGGATTGAATTGAAGAGCTTGGGGCAGTTCCAGAACCCCTGTTCTAACCTGAATTGAAGGTGATGGAGCTACTCCAGACAGGATGAACTCTGACTCCTAGGGGTCCTTACTAATTTCTTACTGACCATTTGAAATAGGTCAATACACTTCTCTTTATTGATTCCCCTTTTTTCACAGCTTTTAGTACTTCTCAGAGACCATTTTCACCAAGTTCAGTAGTAGCATTACTTTTGAACAGAACCACATAAAATATGTTGCTTGTGACAAGTGCTGGGAAATGGAAGAGAGAGGAGAAGTAACGATGATAAAAACATGAGTAGATAATTAAACTCAGACAGCCCATCTCATAAGGACTGGAATGACGACCGGGAAGCAATTACTCTAACTAAGAAATCATATTACTGGAATGGTTTAGGGAGAAAAAAAAAACCCTCTAGTACATCCTTCCGTCCTGATAAACATCACTGACAAGAGAGGGGGAATTTGTCAGTGTTATCAGCAAAATAAAAACAGCTCTGTAGATTAAGGTGGAGGGGTTCTAATGTTAGTGACAACAACAATTGCACTCACATGAATGCAAATACTTTCTAATATCTTACCACTATCTCTTAGTAGCCTTGAGAAATAGGTAGGTGACAATGCTATTAGCTCTATTTTCCAGTGGAAAAAAATGTGGCAAACCAAGGGTAATGTTTTTCTCTAAGGACTCTGAGCCTCTTGCAGTCTAAAAATCCATGAGAGTGGTTGAAAGAAGGATCAGTGAGCAAGGGACACAGGCCAGTAGAATTACAAATTTTTCACGAGCTAATTCCCCTAAGAGTTTTTTTTTTAATGGAGATCAATCATTTTTTATCCCTCCCACCTCCTCTTCAATACCAGCAAAATGACAGGATGAGCATTTCTTGAAAAGAAGAGATTAATCCTCCTGTGAGGTCTGTTTCAGAAATTAAGTTCTCGTGGAGTTTTAGTCATAGGATTATGGGATCACCAATTTAAAGTTGGAAGAGACCTCAGAGACCTAGAGAGTTCAAGCAATTTGGCTATGATCACACAACTAGTAAGCATCTAAGGCAGGGTTTGATTATAGCTCTTCCTGATTCCAAAACAAATACTCTAGCTACTATAGTACACTTCTTCAACATACATCAGAAAACAATTATATGGACAGAAGGGATGATGGTGAGTATAGGGTCAAAGGTTTTTTGAGGGGAGGAGATAGTGTTAATGGGTTACAGTCCCCTCTAAATTTAACTGGCCTTTGGAATTTCCCTTCATTTCCCATTAGTAAAGTATTGGCTTGGTCCAGTATCACAAGTTAAAGACTCTTTGCTTAGTTGAGCTCTCTTTGGAGATTCATATGATCACAAGATCATCTCAATGAATGTTAATGATGGCAATAATAATGATTATAGTAAATCACTGTATGAGTGACCTTTTCTCAGTATTTTAATGTCTTCTGATGCTTTTTTGGAAAGAAATTTTTATGCTGTCCAGTCATGCCAAGGAACCTTACTCATTTCTTGATCTCAAACCACATTTTCCAACATATTTTCCACCATTTTCCTTGTGTCCATTTTTTTTCATGAAAATCACTGAATATCAAAATTGACTTAGTTGAAATAATCTTGTCAAATTATTCATAGAATTTCTCTTTTTCTACAGTCAATATTGATATATGAGCTGCAATTATCTTTATTGTGGTCTGTTGCTTGAGCATTGCAAGGCAAGATGATCAGGTGTCTCTAATAAAACTAAATTTGCCAACTTTTTTGGATTCTCTGAGGAGAACCTGTGAATCACCTTTTGATTCAGCTACAACTTCATTTAGATAAAATGTCAATATTGATGTGATTCAGTTGCCCTAGCAATGAGACAGCATGGTATAATAGCTGCAGGACTTGGCTCCAAATCAGGAAGCTTGGCTTCAAGTCCTACTTCTGAAATATCTATGCTGTTTGATCCTGGACAAGTCACCTAACCTCTTGTCAAATGTCTAAGATATACATTTCAGAGAAGGTGCCCATATTTATTAATAAAGAGAATTTCTCCATCCATAATTTCCCTATACCAATAAAATAATCTATCAAAATTATAATGAGTACTACTCCATAATTGCTCAAAATTATTCCCAATATGTGGATGTATGTATTTGCAATCTGGACATGAGTTTCAAATCATTCATTTCTTTTCCTAAGAGCACACTACTGAAAGTAGAAAATTATTAAATGTTTGAAGAGGAATGGAGAGCAGGAAGAAAGAAGAGAGGAAGGACGGAAGAAGGAAGGTGGGAAGGAAAGAAAGTAGGGAGGGAGAAGAGTTGAAAAATGGGGATGCACATGGTTCACCAACCCAAACAACTATCATTGTAAGCTATGTTGCCACATGGCCATTAACTCTTCTCCATTTCCAACTACCAGTCCCACTTCAGGGACCCTCAAAAAAAAAAGAAAAGAAAAGGGTAATCAATGAGTTCTTTATGTTGCCACTGAACATAAACCCAAGGGAATTTGGAATTCTGTGACAACAATTTCAGGTGTGGGCAGATTTGGTCATCTTCCCTGTTGGATCGCTTTAACAAATTCATGCAACCCAGCATCTCTACAATCCTTCCTTTACCTTTTTATTAACTAATAGTTTTCACTGTGATTATCACCTCAGGGGTCTGATCTAATCCTGTCAGTGCCCATCTGATTACACATAATGCATGGAAGATAATAAAACCAACCAGATTACACCCTTGTAGGATTGAGAGGACATACAAGGGAATACATACAAGAAGGTGGTTGAAATGCTTTCAGTGTGATTGATTTCATTCATTTCAGTCTTATTCCCAGGGTTAGGTGGGCCTGATGTGTACCAGTGCAGAATTTAATAGAATTTGTGATCCAGCAGTTCCATCTATAAATATTATGGTTGGGAACATTTGTCTACTTCGGATTGCCTAGAATTGGTTTTGAATAAGCAATCAGTCCATGTACCAGCATTTGCTGAGCATCTACAGTGGGGCAGGGCATTGTCTATAGACAATTAAAAAGCAGATGTGAATATTAAGCCCACCGCTGAAGAAAAAGCATTTGCTCTTTTTTGTTTTTCAGAAATAAAACAATAAACATGTTCTAGTTGTAGAGAATCTTTGTCTAAGATGTGGAAGAAAAAAAGCTCTGTCGAAGACAGAGCTTAATTGTGTTATATTTAAAGGACACAACTCTTCAGGCCCAATTGTCAATTTAACATTTGAAGGTCATTTGAAGTGCTCAATTTGAAATGAAATATTAAATCAAGGCAAGAACTTTAAAGATCAGATAGTGTAAGGGTTAAAATTATGGTTGAGACTGAATGTAATAATTATATTTGGTCACCAAGCATTTTATTTATAAAATCTTAATGAAACACCCAAACTCAGCTGGAAATTTTAAGTGATTTAATTGATATAGTGGAGGAGATTAAGAAGAAGGAAGGGGCTAGTACTGGGCAGGAAGATTAGGAGATCTAGAAAGTAAGGTTTTGAGAATGAAGGAGGGAAGAATCAGCCTGACCTCCAAAGGGGCTCAGCTAAGATGTCCGAACCTGAATCAGCTCAAGGGCAAAACTCACCACCAACTCTCCAAGATGTCGAAATGCCTAGCACACTCTCAGCCAGAGTCGCCTCTTCAGGGAAAGAGGAGGAGAGAGGAAGTGACGTAACTTATATAGACAATTTTACATCACTTTACTGCATCTCATCTGTACCAATGATGACTTAGCTTGACTTAGGACAGCCCAGAGGTCTGTCCTTTTTTCTGCACATGTCTGTTGAAGGCCATTTCCTTAGATAATTAAATCTTGAGAATTAAATCTGTTTGATGCAGACCTTCAAAATCTTGTTAAACTAAGAAGGGAGGAGAAATATAGAGTTTCCAAGACCTGATTCTGTTATTCCAAGTATCTCCATTGTTACTGACCAGGAAATAGCTAAATCAGATCTTTTAAAGAATGGTCTGATTAAGGTGGAATAGTTTTAAAATTCACAATAGCAAATGAAACTATTTTTACTGAATATTCAACAAAGAAGTAACATGAAATAGTAGAACAAATACTAGAATGAGAAAATAATAAGGTCTGTCTTCTGGTCACAGCTTTGACAACAACTGAGTGGCTGTGGATAAGTCACTGACTTCATTGAACTTCTGTTTCCTTATCTGTAAGTTAAACAGTCTGTTCCAAAAAACACTTACTGAATGCCTTAATATGAAAAGCTTGACTTCAAAATTAAGGTGTTGGACTAAATCATCTTTGAAGTTCCTTTCATCTCTAAAATTATAGACTTTACAATTATAGGGGGAAACATATTTCCTCATACCAGTTTATCATAGAAAGTTACTGTTATCAACTGATGATGTCAAAATATAGCTTATGGTTTGGACATATTAACAAAGGAAATATTAACTCTTTAAGATTATGTCAAAAATTCTACTATTTTAAAAGATCCAGGTTATTTTTAGGGAGCATTTGGATTTTATCTCCAGTCTCCACCCAGAGATTGGAAATCTCTCTGCTGGACAGCCTACTGCCTGACTCTCACTCTCTGCCTAGAGGCACACTAACCACATTTTACCTAAAGAGAATTTATTAAAAGTGAAGGACAGAAGGCAGTGAGGTAGCTCAGTAGATTGAGAGTCAGGTCTAGAGAAGGGAAGTCCTGTGTTCAAATATGACCTTCCGCTTCCAAATTATGTGACCCTGGGCAAGTCACTTAACCTCCATTGGCTAGCCCTTACTGTTCTTCTGACTTGAAATGAATACCCAGTATTGATTTTAAGATGGAAAGGTAAAGGTTAAAAAAATAGTAAAGGACAATTCAGTATGTTACATGAAAAATAAAATAGAATGCCCCCCCCAAAAAAACCCCCTTAAGGGTCTATACAGAGTATTTTTAGTGATCATGTACAGTTCTTGTCTTGTTTTGACTCTCTGTTTGTCCCTACTGCCTCCTACTGATGTGGTAGGAGCAACATCTACTAATCTAGGCAAAGGCAGTAAGATCCCTAGATTTCCCTAAAAAAGGAAAAACAAGATTATTTGGTTTGAAGAACAAAGACTTTAGCTGTTGATATAGAGAATAAAAGCATAGCACATGAATAGTTGGCACACTCCTCAGGCTTGATGGACATCCCACTATTGTGTGTTAACATACTCTGGACTCAGTGCAACACCTTGGCCATGAGGAGGTGAAGGAAATTGTACTCCAGTGAACCAGCACTAGATCTTTTCTGAATACCTTTTCCATGTCATTATATCATTTCCTTCTAGTCCTAAGATTGAACTACCAGACCAATTTAAGTCATTTTTGGCACAGATCAAATTGGCAATTTCCAGCTTGTTTTCTGATGTTCTATATTCTCTAACATGAAAGAGACTCTTTTTCTAACTCCATCACTGTCAATTAACCTCAGTTTAGCTTTCTAGTTCCAAGACTGTCCTTTCCAGTTGCCCTAACACCATTAGATAATTTAGCTGGAATGAAAGGTCACATGGCAGCAGAAGTCACATTTCCTCTACAAGCCACAATTTCCCCCACAGAATGCATCTCAAACTCTTATTCCACCAGGAGACTATTGAAATCATCTTGGGTGAAACACAGCTCTCTAACTAATAAAAAATGCCCCAGACTACAACAATAATATCAGCTGAAGAGGTGAGATCATAGGACCACAATACCTGAAACTGAAGAGGAACTTACGAGGTCATCTTGTCCACATCATTATTTTGTAGATGGGAAAATTGAATTTCAGAGAAGTGAAAACACTTGTCCAAGATCATACAAGCATTTGTAGAAGTGACATTTAGAGTTTGGCAAAAACTACTAGTCCAGTTTCACTAAAATGTTGAAAGTGAAGGAGATTGATATGAATTAAGAGTAGAAAGAAGGAGGTCATATTTTAGAGACTTGGAAATCTTTATTTTACCTTAAAAGCATTTTTTTTTTTAGTTAGGGCTGTCTCAAATAAATGTGCTATGTTTCAGATAATGAACTTGCCAGCAGTGAACATCAAATGGAGATTAGATAACCACTTATTGAGAAAATTGTAGAAGAACTATTGCTTACTAAATAAAATAATAAGAATTTATTTAACCTCTACTACATGCCAGGCACTACACCATTCTCTGGGAATACAGGTATAATTTGAACCAGATAACCTCTGAGGTCTCTTCCAACCCTCAGATTCTATGATTATAAACATAATTTTCTCCATGAACTTAGTTAAAATCCCATATGATAAGACTATGTTTTTTTTTTTACAAATTGTAAAATTATCTATTCCTAATTATAAGATCATAAATCTGGGGAATAAATGAACGAATAGGAAAGGATTTGTTAAATGTCTTCTGTGTGCTAAACAGTGAGAGTACAAGTTCAAAATTAAAATAAAAAATGCAAAATTCCATTTCCTCTAGTAGGTTATATCATAATATATGGATTCAATAATTATAGGAGAGTATTGGCCATGGGAAGGTGAAAAATCCTAAAGGATATTTGATTATCATACTATTTCCAGAAATGATGGTATTGCTTTAATATATACCTGGAATAGGAAGTAGAAATATGCCAGACAGAGGTATAGGTACATGGATTATAATGGGTTAGTTGAGTTTACACTCACTAATTAGGGTAACTCAACCCTAGCGCTGTCAGTTAACTGCTACAGAGAGAGATCATAATATAAACTCTATAAGTTTACTCCAGGTAGAAGGAAGGGGATGTAGCATCAGGACAGAAAACAAAGATCTGAGATCAGTTGACTAACCAGCAAGCCCTAATTAGTTTTGAGATATGCCATTTGAAATCCAGAAAGAGATTAGAAGCAGGGGAGAAAATTCAGAAGTAGATCTTTATCTGTGGTAGACACTCTCTAAATATTTGTTGAATTTGTTGGATCACATCATTATACCTTTGACATTTGGGAATAAACATTTGATCCTTGCTAATCTAGTTCCTCTATGCAGTTTAAGCACATGTGACAACAGAGCATCCAGATGGTGTTCTCACACTATGTACTCTCACCTTGCTTCTTCAGATTGTCTCAATTAGAATACCCCTTCAAGAAGTATGGTTTGTTCTTTCGGTCTCACCTGGCCTATTTTGAGCATCATTTGTCAGGGGAAAACTGTGAGATTCTTATTTGTCTTGTGATCATTTATTTGGTTCTGGTTTAACTTAGTAAGTCATTTTTCAGCTGCTTCTTACCTGGAGCAGATGTTATGGGGAAAGGGTCAGAAGCCTAGGGGTAATAACAGTATACTAGGAGAAGGATACAAATGAACTCATTTACCTAGGTGCTAAAATAGACAGAGAAGATTAATAAGGCTGAAGTTTGTGTGTGTGTGTGTGTGTGTGTGTGTGTGTGTGTGTGTGTGTGTAAACTTTAATATGAACTCAAGGACACTGGACCTATGCTACTCAAGAGAATATAGGTTTATAGGGTATGTAGGTGCTCTTTTGTGTGTCTGTATTCATAGCACCCAGTACTTAAAAACAATTGGGACTTATCATTTCATTGAAATAGTGTAGACATTTCTACCACTGATTCTGACCAACAGCCCTTCTGGAACTTAGAGAGGTACTTCAGATACTGAAAGAGTTGTCACCCAACACAGACACTCTGCCAATACTTTATGAATTATGCTAAAGCTTCCTGTTACATGATTCAATAATTGCTTTTTGATTTGAATTGATACATCTTGGTAGAGCATCTAAACCACACCTTCTTTAACTATTTTCTATACCATGATATACAATGATGAAAGATTTTGAATCCTTCAAGGGGAAGCATAAGTAGAGAAGATATTTTCATTTTTCATAGATGTTATTTATTTATGAATCATACAAGATGAGAAAGTGCTTGATGGGTTGAGTTTTGCACTGATAGAAGGAAAATCCACATCAGTGTAATCATGGAAGCATCAAAGTATTGCTAATGAAGAATTTTTCATTCATAATGTATACATTGTAGTTTATCTTCATTATTATAGCAATATTACTATAATATTATGAATATGTAGTATATATTGTTTCTATAAGACTACACTGTCAACATTTTGTTCATACTCCTCAAATATTAAATTCACTTTTATTATTGGCATTAATAATTTAATTCTACTATTCCTACATCTCAAGGTGATGTGATTTAATCCCTCTATTGGTACAGATTATGACTTCCTCATAGCTTAGATGATGAGTTCCTGTTATGTTAGAGAGTCTCAATGGGATAAGTTTCTCTGAACATAACCAGACTGGATCTTGGATAACTAACATAGAAGCTGTTGGTCACCAGGCTTATATCTTTCAAATCCTTTGCATTTTGGTAGACCTAACAGTTTATATTTTGTTTTGATTAATCCTCAGGAACCTAAGGTCACTTTCATATTCATTAACTATCAGAATAGAACATTCATAGATACTATTACTATGTTTACCAACTGTTATTGTTACTACATGCTGTTAACAGGTATACAAAATTGGATTCGTCATTATAGTTGAAAGTAGTTTGTTTCTGGATCAAACTACTTTCACCAGAATAAGGCCAAAAATATGTCAACCAAAAAACAATGAATAAAAGGCCGAGCCCTACAGCCTGATGGAAATATACAATGATTTGTAATAGACGAGATCATCCCTACAAAAAATTATAGATGTATTATTCCTAAGGAATATAGACTCAGTGCTCAGTGTACATTAATTCAAGTAAATGATGGAAAGTATACAGCATATCATGAAAGTTCTAAAAAAATCAACACCTAATGAAATACCCAGTGAAATAAAACTTTTTTGGCTAGAATTATATCAGGATCAGAATTATATCAGGAGCTTGCTATCTTTCACAGACAACAGATGATAATTCCTCATTCTATAAATATGGACTTTAAAATATCTCAGAGAACTTGATCAATAAACTTTATTGGAATGAAAGCATTATCACCAACCAAATTATTGTTCCCAATTATTTGGATATAATAATGATCCATTAGGAAAAAAAAAACCATAAAAACACCCTAAGAATTGTGTTTTTAATAAATGTTTCCATATCAATACTCATTATCACTACAACAACAACAACAACTACTACTACTACTACTACTACTACTACTACTACTACTACTACTACTACTACTACTACTACTACTACTGAATACTCATAATCTGTATATAGAATGAAAAGCTTTTAAAAATATAGAGACCTAGCAAAGGACATCAAAATCTTATGGAACATATATCATCCTTAAGTCAGTCTGCTACTGGAGTTGTACTGTGGATGCTTTCAGCAAGCCAAGAGGGAATGAACTTACATCCCAATTCTATTCAACTAAAAAAGCAGTTATTTCTTCCACCTGTAACAGAGAATGTTAAATATAAAAGAATCACAGCAGGGGATTGTCCCAGGACTATTTATAACTAAATTCCATTAGAAAAGATGAGAAGAAAGTTGATGATGGGGATGATAACAATGATACTGATATTACACAGTTAATGAATAATAACTGCCTTACAATGGTGGGTAGCAGCATTTTAAAGTATACCTTCATATCCTTTAGCTTACTTGATGCAACAGAAATCCCTGTAATCTTCCTTGGTATTCACCAAGAGTTGTGAGCTTTGATTAAAGGAACACTGAGCTCCTGAGGAATGAACTTTGCAAGTTAGAGAGTTATTGAAAGAACATATTTAAAATATTTCATTTTTTACTTCATTTTGTAGCCTTTACTCACTGACTAAATATTTTCTCAGCTGTTAAAGGTTATGCAGAAAGTTTATCCAGCTCTTGCTCTAGAAAAACAACAACAGAGAGAAGATATTAATGGAACTATCTCATTATTACTATAGGCAGCTGTTGCTGGGGTGACATTTTAAATGCATCTTTGTCAGAAGTCTGATGAATGATGGTCTAAAAATGATATGTATTGTTATCCTCTTGGGTCAGAGTAATGTTGCCAAAGTGTGCCTGCACATGCATTTATCAGCAGAAGGAAAATAATTCTTGACTCTCTGACCCTTAAGAGAGAAAAAAGGAAAGTGTGTCACTTGACTCAAGAAGAATAAGATTTTTTAAGTGAGATAAATTAACCTGTGATTTTATCTATCTGGGATTTCATGCTGTTTGTCCTTTGGACCCATAGGATATTAATAGACAGGTTGAATGATAGATATTTGTTACAGCACCATTCACTGAAAATTCTTCCCCTCATCTACCATCTATTTTTTAAACCCTTACCATTCATCTTAGAATCAATACTATTTATTGGTTCCAAGGCAGAAGAGTGGTAAGGGCTAGGCAATGGAGGTTAAGTGACTTTGCCCAAGGTCACATAGCTAGGAACTGTCTGGGGTCAAATTTGAATGTAGGACCTCCTGTCTCTCTATCCACTGAACCACCTACCTGCCCTCTATCCAGTTTTTTTTTTTTTGTGAATTTCTATTCCTACAAGTTCTCAAATAAAGAGAGCACATGCCTCTCTATTTTTTCCTAGAAGTCACAGTAGTCAGTTCTAAGGAAAGTCTCTACTGGAGGAGCACCCCAGGGATGTATGCTTGGTTCTATGCAATTCAATATTTTAATTATTCAGATCAATCCATAGACCACAAATTTATGTAGATGACAAAAAGCTAACTAACACATTTGATGAAGGCATCAGGGTACAAAAAGGTTTTTGTGGGCTAGAATTTAATTAGAAGAAGTTGACAAAGGATAGTTACAAAATGATAGAATCATAGAATCGTAGCTTTCAATCTGGAAGAGTCCTTAGAATTTCTTTTAGTCCAATTGCCTCATTTTACAGTTGAGAAGACAGATCTATAAAGATTAAGTGACTCTTCTCAAGGTCACACAGATCACAAAATCAGTACTTGAACCAGTTCCTCTGATTCTGGATCCAGAACTTTGTTGACAAGCCAGCATGATGCTTCATTTGGGTTCAGTAAATCAATTTCATGGACACAGGATGGGGGCAACATGGCTCAATAACAGTTTGTTGGGAAACTATGTGGTGGCATCTCAATATAAAAGATAAGAGCTTAAGTTATTTTGAGAAACATAGTATATAGAATTAGGAAATTATTCAGTTTTAAATCTCCTTCTTGACCAGACCAAATTCTTTTCAGTTGAGGGAATCATTTCAAAATAGGAAATTGACAAAGGAGAGTAACTAAGATGGTAAGGAAACTAGAAGTCATGTCATATGAGGGTTAAGCAGAACTGGAAATATTTAGCCTAAAGATGAAAAACACGTGAGACCTACTAGATTTCATCAAGGATCTGAATAGGGAAAAAAAATATAACTTGCTCTTCAGCCCTGAAGGCAGAATTAGGAGCAAAGGATAGCAGAGGCAGAGGGGAAAATTTAAGTCTGATGTAAGGAAAAACTTACCAACAATTAAAGCTATTCAAATCTGTAAAGAGATGCTTCAGGAGGTAGTAGACATCTCAACATGGGAAGTCTTTATACAAAAGCTGGATGGCCATTTGTAAGGATGTAGATTTCATGATATGGAGGGAAAGAGAAGTTAGTAGACAATAAAGCATGGAAGTCATAGTATGAGATCCATACTTTTCAGTTTTGTAGGCATGTGCCATCAAGGAAAATAGGGGACAAATCAGAGAGAGCCTATGGTCCAGAGTCAGGAAGTCCTGAGTTCAAATCCAGCTTCAAACTCTAACTACTTGTGTGAACCCAGGCAAGGTAATTAACCTCTGCCTCAGTTTTGTCAATTATAAAATAGGGATAATAGTATCATTGGCACATAGTTATATAAATGCTCATTCTTCCCTTTGTTTTTAACCCCTATAGATCTTCATAGAAAGATATCACTTTCCTCATGCCACAAGAGTTCCATCCTCTCCCCATGTTACCTCAAAAAGATAGACCCATGGGGGTAGTTGGGTGGCTCAGTAGATTGAAAGTCAGGCCTAGAGACGGGAGGTCCTAGGTTCAAATCTGGCCTAAGACACTTCCCAGCTGTGTGACTCTGGGCAAGTCACTTGACCCCCATTTGCCTAGCCTTTACCACTCTTCTGCCTTGGAGGCAATGCACAGTATTGACTCCAAGATGGAAGGTAAGGGTCTAAAAAAAGATAGACCCAGGAAATAAGTGATAAAGGCATTACTTGTACTGAGCCTTCTTGGGAGACATAAAAACTTCAATGGTGTGTGTGGGCTGGTGCAATTTTGTGGAAGTGTGCTGCCTATTGCTACAAACATTTAATAATATTGCAGATATCTACAGGACTACTGTTGACATCTTTAGGATGTATAGTAGATATGATGAAGGCCTTAGAACTGGAAGGGACCTTAGAAATCATCTAGTTCAATCCTCAGTAATTTTAAAATTAGAACTTTGAGGTACAGGAAAGTGAAGCTAGAAAAGTTTAAAACAACTTTACAGTATTTCTTAGATCAAAATTCATTCTTTGACCATCAGTGGAAAAAATTAATCCCAACCACAAGCAAAATGGTAACATATTCAACATATGACACAGTGGACCCTTATAAAGAAATGTGTAGACCATGATGCTAGACTCTGTAAGAACATACAGAGGAAAATCATTCCACTATTCTCAAAAATTACAGATAATGGAAAAGATAAAACAAACCCCCAAACTAAGAAACATATGCAAGGAAAATGAATGTTGAGGAAATATAATAGATTTGGTTGCAACAAGGAGAAGGAAGGTAACCATTTCATGAATATCTTCATCATTACCCTTAATAAACACTATCAGCACAGTGTCAGGAATTTTAAGAGTAAATTGAAAAAATATAATGCCACCAGTGCAAGATTTCCTGCAATTGGATGAAGTGGACCAGTGGTGAAATGCAAGATCAACCTAAGACAAGCGTTCAAATGAAAATAGGATGATTAGATATAGAAAAAAATGATAGAACTTTAATATGGATTTGTGTGAGGAGCAAAAAGGAAATAAAATGAGATTTCAAAAGTGGAGTAATTTATTAATGGAAACTTGTATATATAATATATAAATACAGATATAAGTATAAAATTTCGTTATTCAGAGTTATGATTCATCTCCATCCTCCCCATAGTCATTATTCCTCTATCACTTATATTTCTTATTTAGAAATTTGAAGTAGGTCATTGGATGCAATGTGGACTGTATTATAGTCATTTATTTAGAAAGTTATAATATAGATTGCCTTAGCCCACATCTCAAGCAATATTGTAATTTCCACCTTGATGAGAAGGAAGACAAGGACAATGGCTAAGTTTACCTTTACACCATAATATTTTAGAAATGTGTTTAATATCTGTTACACATCAGATTTTGGCATTTAGAGTCAAAAGAAGCTCAGGACAAAAGTAATTTTCCTCATTGTTCCAGACAAAATGTAGTCTTGATTTAGTGAAATGTTATTTCTTTGGTCATAATTTTCAGGTAGTCCAGTAATTTGTAAGTTATTTCTCTTCAATAAATTTTCCAAGTCAGTTTCCAATGAGATAATTCACATTTTATTCTATTTTTCATTCTTTTTACTTGTTTTATTGTTTCTTGAAGTCACATAGAATAATTAGCTTCCATTTGCCCATTTTTAATTTTAAGGAATTATTTTCATCAGCAAGCTATCTTTTTTCCATTTGTCCAAGCCTGCTATTAAAAAAATTAAAATTAAAATTTTTATTACAATTCTGCTTTATGAGAAGTGCTTTTTTTTCAGTGAGTTTTATACCTCTTACCATTTGGCCAATTCTGTATTTTAAAATACTATTTTCTTCAGTATTTTTGTGCCTCTTTTATCAAGCTGTCAATTCACTTTTCATAATTTTCTTGTATCGCTCTTACTTCATTTCTGAATTTTCCTCTTCTACTTTTATCTCTGCCTTTAACTCTTCCAGAAATTTTTGCTGGCCTTGGGTCGAATTGGCATTTTTTCTTTGAGGCTTTGCTTGTAGCTCTTTTTACATCATTGTATTTTGAGATATGTCCTGATTTTCTGTGATACTATAGTAACTTTTAAGGTCAATTTCTTTTTTTGTTGTTTTGCTCACTTTTCCAGCCTTTTTTTTTTACTTTGAACTTAATGTTAAAGTTGAACTCTGCTTACCTGGGGGGTGAGGAGCCTTTTTGAAAAAAAAAAAAAGGTTCAAGCTTCCATATAGCTTTTTTCAGAGCTAGTTCTAGGAGTCTGCAAATTTTTGGTGTTTCCAATGTGGTGTGATCCTGGAATATATATGGTCACTGCCCTCCTGGTCTGCATTCTGGTCTTTACCAAGGAAGTGTCCCTGCATCCCGATAGCCAGAAGTACTAGTGCTCCTAGCTTTTTCAGAGCTCTTCTTTGTGACTAGCTAGTGGTGTTCCTCTCTACCCAGGACTTATCAGAACTGCTTATGGGCCAAAGAGCTGCCAATCTCTGTCTGACCAGTTGTTTGACCCTTGGTGTCTCTAGATTAAGAGCTCCCAAATCTGCTGCTGCTGCAGTAGCAGCTCAGAACAAGCCTCCACCCTGGTGCCTGAAACTTCTCTTGCTGACTTCCTCAAGTTAGTTGGCAAGAAAAATATCTCATCCCTACCTTTTTTTTGTCTCTGTACTCAGCAGTTTAATTTTAGGTGTTATTTTAAAGTTGTTTGGAGGGGAATTCATGGGTGACTATCCCTAATCTGCCATCTCAGTTTCCCTCGAAAGTTGTTATTTTGTAAAAATATAGAACCTTATTCATCTATTAACCCCTGATTTAGGACAAGGATAACCAACTTGAGTAGTGATTGATAGATAACTAGTACAATTCATAAAAGTTCCTACTTCCCTTGCTCTTTACTCTCTTCACCAAGTAAACATCTAGTAAACCTAAGTAGCATGACCTTTTTTCTTCATTATTATTTAGAGTGTCCTAATACATATTTATACTATAAATGTATATATTTAAGAGCATATGCTTCTTTTAAAAGTGTTAATCAATTTGTTCATTACATTAAAATTTCCAGGTAACTCCCTCTCTGCCTCCCTCCCATTTCAGCAGGAAAGAAATCATAATGTGATAGAAAGACATGTAAATATAAAACTATGCCTTGTTTGGTTCTATTTACCTGCTCTTTCTCTGGTGGTGGACACACACAATTCATCCTTAAAACAACTTTTCTATTATTATATACAATGTTCTCTTGCTCATTCTTATTTTATTCTTTATAATTTCATGTAGTTCTTTTCATGTTTAAAAAATTAACCTGATTTTCATTTCTTCCAGCATAGTAGTATTCCATCACCACCATATGCCACAAATTGTTTAGCCTTTCCCTTTCAAGAACCACTTTTAGAGCTCCAAACAGTAGTCATATAATCCTGGGGCTATTAGGTGGCCATCACCATGTGAAAGAGTTAGGCATAAAGTAATACATTCAATCTGATTTGAAAGCTTTTAAAAAGCCATTAACATTGAGAAAAAAGGGCATTTGCCTTAAATTTTTTTTCATTGATCTTCCTGTAGGAAGAATGTAGGAAGTCATAGATGACTAGTCCTCTTTTAACTATCTTCATATCTGGTCATTATCAACAGTAGCTTCGGTCTATAATAAACGCAGTTGTTTCCCATTGCTAGCTCACACCCACTACTATCCTCATGTCTTCTGAGAAAGTCCTCAACCCAACAAAGATTGCTAGGAGAATTTAATGCCTATGACCCAATCTCTTTAATTCTGTTGATTATTTCCCATTTATTCTGTTGATTATTTCTCATTATATCTATATTGAAATAGGGGGATTTTGGGGAAGGGAAGGTTTTAAGGAAGGGATCACACAATTGTATAAAACAGCTTTATTAACACAAGGGCAAGGGAATGACAGGGGATGAGGGACCAATTTACTATTACCCACCCAGGTATTAATTAAAGATTTCTCATTTAACTTAATCTGACTACTAAAGGGGTGGTTAAAATGGAGAGGGATTTGGTAAGGGAAAACCAATCCAGGGCCCTAAGGGATTCTCACAAGAGTCCTCCTTTGCACCAGAGATGGATATCAGCACCTCCAGAATAAATCCAGTTTCTCTTTGTAGTGTGAACAGCAGCAGATGGGCAGGTACCTCAAGACAGTCACAGAGAGGGAACTGAAAGACTTTTCCTTGGTCCACCCAAGGAATATCAAAGCAGCTACCCTCTCAGTAGCTTGAGAGCAGAAATTGGGACACAGCTTCTGTCTCCTAAGGAGTCCAGGACCACTATTACTGCTTTTTTTTCAGTTACTGTCTCTTCCTGTCCAGTCCCAGGTCCTTGGAATTCCAAATGGAATTTTGGTCTTGCATATTGCAACTCCTTTCTACAATCTCTCTCTCTCTCTCTCTCAAATATATATATATATATATATATATATATATTTGAGAGAGAGAGCTTGTTTGTACATAGTTATTTACATGCTATTTAGACTTAATTTCTCAACAGGAGAATCTGTTTTTTCTCTTTTTTTGCATCGCTTTTGTTTACTTAGCAGGGTATATGGCTTACAGTTGGTGATTAATGAATATTCACTTACTGATTGGTACATGGTACACAGTAGGTCCTTAATGAATGCACATTGACTGAGTGTCATTTTGAAGGAGCTTCCATAGTAAACACAGCAGCTTGTGGTTTATATCACAACTTCTATATGATTCTTATAATTTCCCCATAAATCATAGAAACATTGAAGTTCAGAGTTGGAAAGGGTCTCAGTGTCCATCCATATTCCTTTCCTCTTTCCCCCCTCTCTCTATAATATCCTCATGGGCCATGCAGATTTTGCTTGAAGACCACCAATGAAAAGAATTCTATCATCTCCTGAGAGGACTTATTTCATATTTGTATAGCTTTAATTGTTAAGAGAAAGAAATGGTAAACCAGTCCAGTATCTTTGCCAAGAAAATCCTGTGGACAATATTGGCATGCTATGTAGTCCATGGGCAGGACTGAGTCACTGAACAACAATTGTTAAGGTTTTTGTTTTGTTTTGTTGTTCGAGACAAGACTAATGTTTCTTTGTAATTCCCACAATATCGCTCCTTTTAATGGATCTACTGTTATAATTAAAATGGTTGAGGTCTTAAACTGTAGTGAGTTAAAATGGTGGAAGATATACATTGTGATAGATATAAGAGAGGGTGAGTAAATTTGACTGCAGAAAATATGTTTCACTACAGTGTCTTGGTTTTAAATCAAATATAAGGTGGTCGCCAGGGAAATATTCCCAATTATTCAAATACCCAAGTCAACTGGGTTTTATAGAGATTTTAATTAATACAAATGTGGAATTAAATAAAAGAGAGAAAGAGAGAAAAAAGGAAATAAGTATGAAGGGCCTCAAGCCAATATGGCCTAGACCTGAGTCTTAAGAGAGAAATCAGTCAGTTTTTTAACACTCACCACAAGATCTGCCTAAGCAAGGATTCTAGTGACACCAGGCCAGCTCCATCTCAGCTGACTTCACCAGAGAGCCTTCCAGCCAAAGACTGTTCCAAAGGGCCTCTCTCCAGAGCCTCCAGAGGGACAGAGTCCCCTTAGAGGAGCTCCAGAGAGACCTCCTTAGAGATTGTCCTCCAAGAACTTCCCTTCTCCAGAGCCTCTCTCAAGAGATTCTTCCCAAGCGATCCTCATCAGAGATCCTCCAAAAGGATTTCTCCAAAAGGATATCTATATCCTCAAGAGATTCTGCTTTTTCTTATATAGGGGTTTTTCTCCCATGTCACCTCCCCTAAGTCCCTACATCTGCCAATCACTGTAGACGCTTTCCAAAGGACTGCCCATCTAAATTCGTGCTAAGTTGACCAATCTCCTCGTTAAAGTTGAATCAGAAAAAATGCTGCTGTGTCGACCAATCTCCTCAGTAAGTCTGAATGAGAGAAAACACAGCTGAGTCAACTAATCTCATCAAGAGAAAACTTGCCCAACCCTTTTAGGTACCTAGCATCCCATTGTATCAATTCTAAAAACAGGCCTGGCTCAAAGAACTCCTTGCCTTATTATAAGCATGGGTTCAAGTACTTTCATTGTTTAGCAAGGAGTTTTCTCCCCTAAAGCAGTCTTAAGTATGGGTAGAGGTCCTCCCATTTCTGATCCTGGCGAGTTCTCACATCAAAATGGGGACTGTTTCTCAGTAGGGAATTTGTTCCAATTAAGAATTCCCAGATGGGGAAATTTTTAACATTCACAAGTCTGAGAGATTTCAAAATTTACACTACCCAACCTACCAAAGGCCTTCATTTAATTCTTATGGTTCCACAGGAACTCCAATGTAGTATTTGAGCTGATTGTTTGTTAAACAAGAAGGAAAAAATGCAATAGTAAAGGGGAAAAAGTTGATGAAGAAAATGTGGTAAAGGTTTGAATTTCTATAGGCTTAATGTCTTATTCTTTTCTACATAATACCACTGATTTTTTTTTTCAGCCTTAAGACATGCTGGCTCTGACTAATTCACATGGCTGATTGCAGAATAAATCTATTATCATTTTCTGTTTTCACTACATTTTCAAAGAGTACAAAAGTTCATCTTTTTTAAAAGGCCAAAAGCAGTGCACACCAAATGTCCACAATACAATAATGACAAGGACAATACTGAAATATTTTTGAAACTGAAAGAAATTAAGTTAACAAGGATTTTAAATTGCTCTATTAAAACTCCAGGACATCTGCTTGCCAGTTAACAGAAGTACTGAAGACTGACCTTCTTCCATTACCCTCCCTACCCCTCAAACACAAAGCTGATGGCAGCAGTCACTGAGTTGCCAACACAGGAGGAAAGAAAAACTGAGAATAAGAGTGAGAGGGCATAGAGAGAACATAAAAAATGGAGTGGCTGTTGAAAAAGAGAAGGGACATTTTTGTAGGGAGTTTCAAACACTGAGAACTTACAGACAATTAGACAACCCAATGTGCCCATGTCTTCTTCAGAGCCCATTGCTTTTCCTGAAGAGTCTGAACACAAGTTGTCTTGGAATTGCTTTCTAACTGGTGTGTGTGTGTGTGTGTGTGTGTGTGTGTGTGTGTGTGTGTGTGTGTGTGTGTGTGTGTGGTCTCCTTAAGCCTATCTGTAACAAGGGGTTCTTTCATCTGAGGATTAACATTTGAATAGGGAAAGGGAATTGAAGAATCAGTGGTGGTGGTACAGAAGACAGTCCAACTCCAGTGAACTTAACACTGAGAGAAAGGCTGCATTATCACATTCTCAATTTAGCTGTGCCACTTTGCCTGAGAGATATTGTACTGAGTCAACTCTGGAATTGGGGTGGCAACTAAGGGGGATGAAATCAAAATCATGCCAAGTGTCAAAAGTCAGCCAAAGACCACAGGGAAAGGGAATTAAAACACCAAGATTGCCATAGGGAGGAAACATGAACCCTGTGTTAGCACTCTGGGGCATAATTTTGATCACCTCCCCCAAATTATGGCTCTACCCTATCATTTTTTCAAAGGTAGAGGGGATGGAAGGGAAGAAGAAGGGATGGAAGGAGGATTGGTCTACTTCCTTCAGTCTAGCAATAGTTGTTTGGTTGAGTTACATTATCTAATTCTTGCTTCCAAGCTCGAGTAATCCAATATTACTCTCTAAATAAGCAATCTAAATAAATGCATTCATTTAGGTATTTACATTGTTCTTGGCACTATTATGGGTGTTTACATCTATAGGTTGGGTTACAGATACAAAAGTGGCCACAATTCTTACTCTAAATGAGCTTACATTTCAATACAAGAGGCAAGGAGTATGTTTATAAGCACCGACAGCATCAATATAAAGATCATAAATACAAATAAATATAAAATAACTAGTTACAAGGTATTTGGGAGGGAAGATCTAACAGATGAGAAGAATCAGGAAAGACTTTGTATTCAAAGTGATTCTTGAACTACATTTAAAATAAGAGAAATTCTATGAGGTAGAAATGCATGCCAAGGAGAGGGGTATGACAAGTGGTAAGGCAAAGACATTAGACAAAGAGAAAGAGAGATGGATAGTTTGACTGGATTGAAAGTCCAAGAGGAGAAATAGTATCCAATTAAGGAAGAAAGATGGGCTGGATCCAGGTTCTGAAGGGCTTTAAAAGCTAGAGAGAGAAGTCTATATTTTATTCTAAGGGCAATAGGGAGCCACCAGAATGGATGGAGTAGTTGAGTCATATGTTCAGAGATGAGTGCTCTGAAATCCATTATGGTGGCAGCCTGTAGGCTGGACCAGAGTAATGAGCAACTTCAAGATGGAGTGGAAATGGGATAGCAATCTTATTGTCCCATAGCTATGCACAGAAGAACTATGGCCCTTCCCAGGGATTTCAAATAAGTGAAATATTGAATCAATTTAGATGTGTTCGCTGAGGAGGATTTAAGAATATGCTTGGTTCTAGTTTGAACTAGAATTAAGCCTTACTAAAAACTGATGCTTTGATTTTAATTCCAGTTTTTTTTTTAATGTAGTCTAATCAGTACTTTTTGGCTAAAGCATAGTTCTAGTTCTAGGTTGATTCCTCCTTGATGTCTCTATTTCAGCCAATCCAGGAGAAACCCAAAAGTAACTGTGGAGGCAAGTCAATCCTATAAGTACTTTAATGGGAGTAACACACTCCCTTCATATGTAAAAAAGAATTCTAGGAGCTAACCATCAATAAGGATCTAGGCTTTGGGTTATTTCCCCAGAAGTAGGGATGGATTTACAATGATCTATCTGCATTCTTTCATCTTGATGTCTCCTGTGACAAGTGATATGCTTTTGGGAGCTGACTATGGTCATAATTTATTTTAATTTAATTGTGGTTGTGGATCAGAGTAATGCTAACTATTCAACATGCTTGATCCTATACCTTTGATCTGATTAATACTGTATATTATAGGGGGCATTATAAGTAACTTTCTTGCCCAAAGTAAGTAATTATTGCCACGGGAGCAGAAAAGAATGGTAATATAGTTTATTTTGCTACAAATTTCTTGGGAGAAAGGCAGAGAAGGTTTATAAAATAAAGACTATGTTCTAGCAAATTTATTGTATGAAAGTGTAATATAGGTAGCACAGTAGATATATGACCCTAGGCAAATCATTTAACCCTATCTGCCTCAGTTTCCTCGTGTGTAAAATGAACTGTAGAAGGAAGTGAAAACTACTCTAGTTCTTTGTCAAGAAAACACTAAATGAGGCCATGAAGAGTTGGACATGATTGAACCACAAGGGTGACTTTGTGTTATTAAGTTTTAGATGTGTGACGAGTCACTGAAAAGCAAAACTGTGAAGTATATCTTCTTCCCTTCTGTGTTTCCTTTTCCTTATATCTTAAACTCTTATTGCCTTCCAGGACCCAGTGCCATCAAATTCTCTGCTCTCTCCCCTCTTCTGCAAAGGAATCAGTGTGGTATAATATAAAGACTACTAATTCTGGAGTCAAAAACCCTTGGTCCAAACCCATGCAGGATGACTGGACAAGTTGCCTAGTCTTCCCATGCCTCATCTGTGCAACAAGAGGGTTGGCTGCTGAGGTCTTCTCCAGATCTCACTTTGTGATCCTGCAGTGGCTTCCTGTGCTTAGGGAATCCATTGTGTGCACACAATAAAAAACAAAACAAAACTAGGACATTCCATTCAAAGCTATATTTCTCAGGTGGTTTGCCTTTTTTATGTGTAGAATGGGGGAGAAGAGAGCAGAAGAGAAGAGTTTCAGAGTGAACTAGGATTTGTTGTTCTTAATTCTACTTAAAACATGGTAGAATCCAATTCAATTTGAAATCCTCCTTTTTCACCTCTCTTCTCCACTTTCACACTATTTAAAAACATTTTTTGTTTAATTAATTAATTTAGAATATTTTTCCATGGTTACATTATTCATGTTCTTTCCCCCTCTTATTTCCTCCTCTCCCACAGCCCACACTTAATTCCACTGGGTTTTACATGTGTCATTGCTCAAGACCTATTTCCATATTATTAACATTTGCACTAGGGTGATCATTTAAAGTCAACATCCCCAATCATATCCCCATCGGACCATGTGATCAATCATATTTTTTTCTTCTGTGTTTCTATTCCCAGTTCCCTTTGTGGATGTTTCACACTATTTTTAATAGAAAACAAAAGTGAAAAACATTTCTTGCCTTCAAGGAACTTATATGTAAGTTAAAATTAAGTTGTAGGCAGTTGTGTCCCTTTCCTGTCCTTTCCTCCCAGTCTAAACCCAACCTCTTCCCCCCATTTTCTCCCAATTCCTTGGATTCCTAGTGTACTCCCACATCAGGCTTTATTGTACCGATTCCATTTATGTTTTTAACTTGCTTGACTATCAGGCAGAACAGAAGCCATCAGGGAAAATGGAAAGCAGTGTGATTAAAAACCTGAAATTGCCTTGCCTCTCTATAGTTTCTTTACCATGTAATAAGTACCACGCCAGACCATACTTAAACCTCTTTTTTACTCAGCATTATTTATAGAGTGTGTTGTGAATGCAGGAACAGCCAGCCAATAACTGTTCAAGGTCCTGACTGAGGGCAAAAAGAGAAAAGGTATTGCCTGAAGCACTGGGCTCTGAAATCAGTCTGAGACCCAAAGTGACAGCTATTCCAAAGAGACTGCAAAGCCTCAGGTGAGATCAAGTGGGACAGCTGGGTCCAAAGCTTAGCACTTTCCATTCTAAATTACCAGCTAAGGATGATAAAGGTAAGTGGCCATATAAGAAAATTGGGACCAAGTGTAATCACAGCATATTGAAGTGGATAGACTATTAGTTTCCAAATCAGGAAAGAGATAGGATTAAAAGGTACTAATTCAGGTGACTCTGGGCAAATTTATTCATTTGTTTATTTATTTATTTTTTTAAACCCTTACCTTCTGCCTTAGAATCAATACTGTTTATTGGTTCCAAGGCAGAAGAATGGTAAGGGCTAGACAATGAGGGTTAAGTGACTTACCCTGGGTCACACAGTTAGGAAGTGTCTGAGTTCATATTTGAACCTAGGACCTCCCATATTTAGGCCTGGCTTTCAATCCATTGAGCTACTCAGCTGCCCCCTTGGCAAATATTAATATCCAAATATAAGAGATTTAGAGCTACAAGAGACCAACTTTAAGGTAATTTAATTTGTATTCTTTATTTTATAGATTCAGAAATGCTAATTTGTCGTAGTAAATCACTTTTAAGTGGAGTCAGGATTTGAATCCATGTCTTCTGACTCCAAATCTAGCACTCTTCTTACTGTAACACATAGTAACTAAGCACCAGTTAACTGAAAAATAGGACTGGCAATTTTTTAAATTATTGAAATGACTGATTAATATAGAAATGAAGCCATTAAGTGACCCAGAAATATGGAAAATCTCCTCTCCATTTTTGTTGATTCTCAGAAAACCAAAGGATTGTATGTAATTTTCAGGTCAAAATTTCTATTGAAAAATGGATAAATGAATACCCAGGTTTTCTCTACCAGAAGCCAAAGGTGTCAATATAAATGTGTTTTGGGCCACATTTGAAAACATCTCTAGCAGAAATAACTTGGAAAATACAAGTATATTGCAGAACAACTCAAGTGACATCATAATGCCTAAAGTCTTCAGCATGCTTGAAGCAGGAGTCAAAAGGGTAAGCTTTCTTCAAGGGAATATTTCAAGAACTCTAGATGGAAGGCAAATGACAGGGTAGAAGCTTATTATAGTTATGACAACAACAGGAACAATAATAACAACAGGTCCAAAGATGTCATCTATAAGGGGAGGGGTCCTAATGCTAGAGATAACCCCAAAGTCATCAGGATTTAGGAGTGGAGCAATAAGGGATTCTTTAAGGAGAAAGAACTATTTGGTATTATTCACTTTGTAAGTTAAAAAAAAGTCCCCATTATAGACTTCCTTCACTTTTGTAGCAAAACCAAGTATGAATCAGTTGGACTGATATATATGTGGTAGAAAGAAGAATTAGTATAAAGACTTGGACCCAGAGTAGAGACTGATGAAAATAGCTAGCTCATTTAACAAAAAAGTGAAGGATAAACACTAATGAAATATATACTTGTGTGCAGAGCATTGGGCTAGGTTCTGGAGGGAAAGAATTTGACCTCAAATTACCCATCTGATTGGGCAAATCACTTTCCTGAGCTTCATTCTCCTCACTTGTAAAATTATGAAGATAATACTTAATAGTGCTTCAAAAGATTGTTGTGATGATGAATTAACATATGTAAAGGGCTTTGCAAAACATAAAGCTCTATACCAGCGGTTCTCAACCTCTCAATTTGTAGCAATGAGAATACATAATGCAAATCAGGTATTTACAATCCGAATCATAACTGTAGCAAAATTACAGTTTTGAAGTAGCCACCAAAATAATGTTTTGGTTTGGGGTCACCGCAACATGAGGAACTGTATTGCGGGGTCACGGCATTAGAAAGGTTGAGAACCACTGCTCTATATGAATGCCATCTTTGTTATCAATACTATTATTTCAGAAAATGATATCCTTACAGACCCATCTCATTGTTAATTTCATTTAAAAATATTTTTTAAAATGTGTCCTTTATATGAATGATCTAAGTATCTGGCAACTAGACCTCACCTTTCAGAGAGTTTTCTTTCTTTCTAAGGATATCTGACAAATAGTATCCCAGGTAATGGTTTTCTCATTCACCAGTCTGTCCACCTCATAATGGTCACCACCTTGGAAATAATGAGAACAGTTAGGGGAGAGTTTTCTAATTGAATCGAAGTAGCCTACGTAAGAGAGAAAGAGTCTGAAAATGAACCCATGTGGTTATGCGATGTGGATGGAGGAACCGTCTTAATGGGCATATTTCCTTCAGACACTTGTTTCTGCAAAATAACTTTTTCAGATGTACAGAGTTCAATTTGTGTTATTTAATTATCCATCTCATACTTCTCTTGCTTCTCAAAGTGCATGGTCTCCTATTCATTCCTCCAATTAGCATTTCATTTTTCCTCCATGAATCAAATTTCATTTGGCAGCTCAGAACTGAACCAAATCACAGCAGGGTGGGGGCAGGGGGTGGTCATCAGTTAAATTTCCAATTGTATTTCTCCCGTGGTGTGATCTTTTATTGAAATAACTGCCTCCAGCATTTTTGCCACATTTAGAGAACAAATATGATAAATGTTCTCCTTGATAGTACTCCATTCAATCTAGTTTTCCCAGACTGTCTCATAAGTTTAGCTCCTGGTGGGGGATAATGCTTTTCTTGTACCATCTTTTTCTCCATGGGGAGGTCAGTAAGCATACTTTTAGGTGGATTGAATTCATTCCTGCCCAC
Organism: Monodelphis domestica; assembly: GCF_027887165.1. NCBI lineage: Eukaryota > Metazoa > Chordata > Mammalia > Didelphimorphia > Didelphidae > Monodelphis > Monodelphis domestica. The sequence goes on from NC_077234.1 coordinate 65,574,255, forward strand.
CTAGGGAGAATATAAAAATGAAGCTTCATTAATTTTCACACAACCCATTTGAAAAGAGGACTAGAAATTAAATGCAGACTCCTCCTCAAACACAACTCCACAAAAAATAATAAGGCAGAGACTAAGACCAAATTCATTAAGCTACTTTCCAGCCTATCTTGAAATAACATATTTAGGGATAATGAGAGAGTTAAAACACTAAGGCACTGTTTACAATTGAACATATTGGATTTCAGATTTTTTGGAGAGAAGAGTTGATGGTGAATTGGGGAAGAGAAGGCTTTGCTTTGGATACAGAACCAGAAAATTGAGGTCTCGGAAATTATTGGGTATTCTTTTATTAAAACTTCCTCAGGCACGCTATAAAAGAGCTCACCACAGATTGGAAATGTGCCAGGACAAGCTCACCTCTTAGATGACTAGGAAGATAGTATATTGCATTATCCCTTCTGTTTCATATTGGCCTCCTCTTACTTAATTCAAAGCATGGGCTGTATGTTTGATAAAAATGACAACATTATGGATTAATTTTGAACACTGACCTGCAAAGGAGCCCAAGGCACAGGTACTAAAGACACCAGCTCATAACTCACTCTCATTCATGACTACTGAGATAGCTGACATTTATAAAGCACCTTGAGATCTGCAAACACTTCGAGATTCACAAACAGCCTTTCTGAGATAGGGGCTGTAGATGTTATGAGGGTCAGTTTAGAGATGAAGAACTGAGGCTCATGATAGTTAAGTGACTTGACTAGGGTCACATAACTGATAAGTACCAGAGACAGGATTCTATCCCAGTCATCCCGATTCCAAATCCGTCTCTGTGTTCTATGTCATACTGCCTTCAGAACCTAGGAAAGATCTCCTGATTAAAGAGCTTTTATAAATCAACTACAGTTGAGAGAGAAATTATAAAATTTCCCATCCTAATCTCTATGAACTTTCTTACTCTAAAAAATGGAAATTCTTTTTTCCTCATCCATTTAAAAATAGTAATATTAAATAAGTGGTGGGAGCCCTATCATTTTGCTATATGCAAATGTCTGGGATAAAGTTCACTAGTGATCAGGGACATCATCAGAGTGGCCATGCTTGTATGAATAATTTCTTAGTCTCCCCCAAACAAACTGATCTTTCAAATTTCTAAAGAAATTTAAATTAAATTTAAATCTGATTGAAATCAGTTCTGCCCTGGACTTTAAAGTATGGCTACCAAAACAGAGACTCAAACCCAAGTCTTTTGTGTCTAAGGACATTTCCATCAGACTTAGCTATCTTTCTAGTCAAGCAAAAAAAGTTATATAGATATAATATAAGTCCTTTGTTGCTTGCTATAAAGAGTACAAAGAGCTTGTTTCGTCTTTCCATCAAGTAACTTAGAATCTAGTTGGGGTAATTGGCATGTACATGCAGAAGGATAATTAGCACTATCAGACTATGAATGAAAGGTCTCAAACAAATAGTAGGATAATAAGAGTCCTACAAGTCCAAAAGAAGGGGAAACTACTGTCTAGAGTGTACAAGAAAGTCTTCAAATGAGGCTGTGAGCTTTGAACTGGGTTCAAAGGATAGCTAGGATTGGGAGAGGTAGAATGGAAAAGGGAAATTGTATTGGGAGTGGGTGGTGTGAAAAGGTGACAAGAGCATAATGAAGACCAAAATGTGAACGGTGGTTTTGAGATAATTGTGAATATGGTGGTAGAAATGTGAAAAAGATGATATAATCATCTGGGTTGTTTGACCTCTCCAACTTTTCCCCTCACACTTTTACTGACTCATTGCCTAGGTGTGTTTCCCATTATAAATACTCCATTTCACTCTGGGAAATAGGATCAAATAATCTATAATCCTAATTATTTTGTTGCTAGCTCTAAGACTCTAACCAGGGGTCACATTTCTGGCAAAACACCCAAGAGTTAGATCTATTTCTTTCTCTCTTCTGGGGACATTTTCTCTTCAATTGCTTTTCCCCCCACTGTATTTCTAATAAGTGCATCCCATTGGCAGATGTTGGGTGTGGAAGAATTCCACCAGTGTTGATAAAAGACAAAACAAAGAAAGTTAAATATTGGTCTGCTCCTCTCTCCTTCTGCACCAGAGGAAAAGACTGCAGGCTCCCATGAAGAAGTAGTGAAGAAGCTCAAGGGGGAAAAGACACTATAGCACTACCTCTGGAATCTGTAGTCCAGGAGCCACATCTTAATAACACAACACCCTTCCTGACAAACTCTGTTTCCTATGAATTTATACAGCCTAATTCCTTTTTGTCCTGATGTCTTTGTGGCAATTCTCTCCTCCATATTTCTTTTTTTTAACCCTTAACTTCCATTTTATTTATTTATTTAAACCCTTACCTTCCATCTTGGAGTCAATACTATAAGATTGGCACAGTTTTTACTAATGCTAAAACAGGCAGCCCTAAAGAAGTAAATAAACTGATATCTTTACCTGTGTTTTGGAGAAGAAAACTAACTGACTTTAAATATAGTAATAAAATTGTCTCAAAGGCTTTCTTGATTTGATGGATGGGGAAAATGTCCTTCTGTCTCCTCTTTTTACACTAGACTCAGCCCCATTATTCTACCATATTCTCTAAAATAGAATGATCTTGTGGGAAGAGTACTTATGACTCAGTAGTTCTGGTTTTAGTCCATTTATTATGACATAAGCTGTGTGATGTTAATCAAAATACTCTCTCTGAATCTCAATTTACTCATCTGGAAAATGAAATGGGTTTCTAAGGTCCCTTCTAGATCTAATATCCTATTGTTCTATTAAATTCTTACCATTAGAGCTTTATCTTTTCAGATTAATCAATGAATTATTTAAATAGACAATATGTATCTATTAATCAACTATTATGTGCCAGGAACTATGAACGAGCTAGAAATGCAAGTATAAAATTGAGATAATACTTATCTCAAGGGGCTTACATTTTGATAAAATATAGGAACTTCTGACTAAATTAATATACTTTAATATACTAAGACATTAGTTGAGAAGAACATTTCTCTTTTTTTTAGAAGAACATTTCTATTGAGGGAATAAAACAATAGATAACACAGAAGAAAGGAAAAGGACTTGAGCATAATTGTATAGCTAAATATGATGGGATTACTTACTTAGTATGATATATGTACAGTAAGATGTTAATTAGGACCAATAGATAAACTTTACCTACTTTCAATTTTCTTTTTTGTAATTTTATATTTCTGAAACTCTACCCTAAAATTATAGGGAAGCTGCTATCGCTATGTTGTTATGAGTTTAGGAGAGTTTTGTTTGTTGATGGAGAGAAAGCTATTTTTTTAATCAAGACTTATTTCCATATTAATACTATTTGCATTAGGGTGATTGCTTAGAGTCTACATCCCCAATCCTGTCCTCTTTGACCCATGAGATCAAGCAATTGTTTTTCTCCTAAATTTCTACTTCCACAGTTATTTCTCTGGATGTGAATAGCATTCTTTCTCATAAGTCCCTCAGAATTGTCCTGGATCATTGCACTGCTGCTAGTAGAGAATTTCATTACATTTGATTGTGCCACAGTGTGTCAGTCTCTGTGTACAACGTTTTCCTGGTTCTGCTCCTTTCACTCTGCACCAATTCCTGGAAGTTGTTCCAGTTCACATGGAATTCTTCCTGTTCATTATTCCTCATAGCACAATAGTATTCCATCACCAATGGATACCACAATTTGTTCAGCCATTCCCCAATGGAAGGGCATCCCCTCAGAAAAACGTAATTTCTTGATCTTCTAATAGCCATTTCAATGCTTATCAGGGAACCTGGGGCCTATGAAATAGTATATAATGATGACAACTCATATTTCTACACCCATATAAGATTTACAAAGCATTTTCCTCATAATAACCTTGTGAGGTATATAATATAAGTATTATTATAACAATTTTTCAGATGAGGAAAATCAAGAATCAGAAGGATAATCCCAGATTTTTTTTGCATTTAGAAAGTGAATTTTTTTCCATTACACTAAACTCTTACAAAATTGTTCCCTTATCTGGTCCCCTTCCTTCATTGGGAGGTTCTTCCATAGAGGGTTCATTCATTCATACAACTTACATTCATTCATTCATTCAATCATTCACCAGTTATTGACTATACAGGGAGTATACCTAGATATCTCTGAAGTCCCTTCAAGATCCAAATCCTAGGATCCTACTACATATAGAAAATTGCATTGATGGAGGGCAGGCACAGACATAGACACACATGTATATTGTAGGGGACACAAAAGCATATTTCACAAACCCAGGACACTATAAATTCCTTGAAAACAGGGTCTATTTCATTTTTTAAATTTCTTTCTCTAGCACTAGCACAATCCCTTGCATGAAGTAGAAATTCAACAAAGTTTTGCTCAATTTACAATGGTCCTTTGCATATATTGACACTGTGTTACACCAGAAAAGTTGTCCTCAATGTCAAAACACATCTGTCTGCTGTGTTTGATTTTTTTGGGGGTAGAATTTTATGTAATTTAGTACTTTTCAAAAGTGCAATATCACTAGGAGGAATTATTTGTACAGGACATACAGGTCCAATTATTTTCAATTGCTACTAGGGAATTTTCTTTATTTCATCTTCAGTGATCCTAATATGGTATTTCAGAGATCTTTTTTTTTTTTTTTTGAGCTCTTGAGAAAGAGAACTGGAGGACAAGGAAAAGGACAAAAAAGCATCAAGCCTAACTCCTGGGTCATCTTTGTGTCCCCTGTGTAGTGCAGTATGCCTTTTTAATACATAATTATCATTGAATTGTCAGGAATGTAAAAAAAAAAAAGAAACTATGGCCAAGAGCCTACTCAGAGATATTCTTCCTTCATCAAGTGTTACCTCTATCCACCTGTTGGAAGTTGTCAAGTTAAGAACAAATGCTCTTTGGGTGGCTTTTTCAAATTGTATCTGTATGATGTTGGGGATGGAAAATGTCAAATGGGTTCATGAGATGAATTCTGGAATAGCCTTTAAAATGTCATATTTAGTTTAAGACATATGGTGAGATGTCTGATAGACTAAAAAGACAGTCCTAGCCAGAGAGGGCATATCTGATGCTTCCCTGTAGATAATCCTAGTTTAGGGGAGGTGGAGAAGGGAGATATTACTGGAATCCAAAGATAGAAGGCATTAGGAAGAGAATTTTTCTCTAACCAGACCAGTACAGAGGTTCAGGTTTGGGCTTGGATTGCAATGAAACATTTATGAGCCATAAATACTTAACAGCGAGAAATATATGCAACCATAAAAATGAGCAGTAAAGATACAACATTGATTCAAGATCCACCAAATCCTAGAGATAGCCTCCATGCTGCTTTAAAGAGAATGAAGTCCAAGCTATATACAGCAGGCTTTATGTATGTATATATTATCTACCGCACTAGAATGTAAACTTCTTGAGTATAGGAACTGCCTTTTTCTCTTTTTGTGTGTCTTTAGTGTTTATCACAGTGCATAGTACTGAATAAATCTGTATTGATTGACTCCTACCACAAACTCTGACCACTTCCTTTTTTAAATAGTGATTTATTCATACTTTCATCTGATTTTTTATAACTATATCCCTTGGGAGGCATCGTTAGATATCTGTGAAATTTTTCTGAGCCCTTTCCAAGAGAGCCTTTGATTTCTATCTGTGGGAAGACACAAGACTGATTTTCTTTGATAATCTCTGCTTTTCTCAGAGATTATACTGGACTAGAATTATATCAAGCTGCCTCTGTAAATTTTATTAGTACAAAGAAAATTATTTTTATTTTTAAGCTGTTTCCTGGTCACTATCCCTTAAAGGGATAGAGCACCTCTAGGTTATATTTAAAGGTTTGACTCCCTTCCCTTCAAAGCCTCGTTACATGAAAGACCATCATAGATAATGAGTAGAATCCAGAGGTAAATAGATCCAATAGATGTAAAGGGTAAAATAGAAATAGAAAGGATCCACTGATCACCTCTTGAAAGAGATTTCAAAATGAAAACTGCCAAGAATATTATTTTAGTCAAATTCCAGAAGTCCCAGGTGAAGGAAAAAAAATATTGCAATCAGTCAGAAAGAAACAATTCAAATATCATGGAGCCATAGTAAGGATCAAGCAAGGTTTAGCAAGTTTACCCTAAAGGAGTGGAGTGCTCAGAATATGATATTCTAGAGGAGAAAGAAGCCAGAATTACAACCCAGATAATCTAACTAGCTAAAATAAATATAATCCTTCGGGGGGAGGGGTGGATGGACATTGGATGAAATAGAAGACTTCCAAGCATTTTTGATGAAAAGACCAAAACAATAGAAAATTTAACATTCCAACAGAAGACTCAAGAGAATCCTAAAAAGGTAAACATGGAAGAGAAATCATAAGACACTTAATTTTTGCATTCCTATATGGGATGATGATGCATGTAATTCCTAAAACCTTTCTCCATTCTCATAACTGAGATATTTTATGAAGGTTCGCTGATCTCTGATACAATATAGCCTTTCCTGTCTTCTCTAATCAAGGTTCTAAAGGTATGACTATATGAAAAATCATTACAATGTAGTTTGGGAACATGAGATCAGGAAAGGGTTCAGAATATCACATTCCAGAATTTCTCTCTTCTTTTATTATTGCCCTTTCAAATTTTGTTGAGCTTGGGTTCCTTTCTTTCAAGACTTTGGTAGGTAGCAGTGATAATGATTTTGGGTTGATGTATTAGTGGGTGCTAATGTCTAGAATACATATATAATATACTATATATCTATGATAGCTTCCTCCTAAAGAAGTGGTTTTAATGATGAGAGAATTTCAGGCCTCTGTCTTGGCACCATTATCACTGAATACCTAACTGTCAACAAGCATCAGGCTAATCTGCAATTGTTTTCATCAGTTATATTGTTGGTGACTGACCTAATGCCAATTGACAGCTTCTTTTGCCAGTGACAAGGTGTTTGATATTGAGGATGCCACAGTTTCATTCTCTAGATCAAGAAATGCTGTTCAACCATGATGGCAGGAGTGCAAGAGCTGACCAAGATTTTTCATCCATAAGCTGCTCAAGGGCTGGTATTTTGGTCCTAGAATGAAGGGGAAATCATCTGGGAAGGAAAGAACATGAGAGTTAGTATTATGCTGAAAGGGCATTTCATTTGAGAGAATTCAATAGGAAAAGCTGAGAAAAATGGCTAGGGAATGAATATTGTTAAGAAAAGTACTATTTGTTTGGAAGAGAAGTCAGGGATACTGGGACCAGTTAGGTAGTGGTAAGCCCTGAATGTGTGTTGAAACTTGATCTGAGAAAATCTATGTATACTGTAAACTGGGTCCAAGTACTCCCTGCCTCATATGCTAACACAACCATACCACACACACACATACACACACACTGTGTGCGTGTATGTCAGTATAGATAAAAATCATAAGGGCAAGCTAATTTGTCTAACATAATTTCTCTGAATTTGTTGAGTACCTCTTTGTCTGACTTGGGAACAGGGTTGGAAGGATGGATTAGAGGGAAATGACATCGTGAACAAGGAAACTGGGCATAAAAGATAGTGAATGACAGTAGTAGGACAGAGGAGATGCAGAAAGCTGGAAGATGTTGAATATGTTTTTCCCTTGACTGATGAAGAGGCAAGTTAAAGTTCAAGATATAGTGTTGATTTCTTTGCTGCATCAACATTTATGGACACTGCCCATATCTTCATATTTTCTCCCTCTATATTTTAAAGTATTTGAGATTGAAGGAAGGAACTCCCGAGTTGGAGCTCATATGTCTTCAGTTGAAGAAATGTTCCAAAATAATCTTGGGCTCCTCCTAGTTTTGATCCATACCCCTAAAGTCAGTGATTTTATGTTACCTGTCCTCAACTCCCAGACCAAAATTCAGTCAATAGACATCAGTACATTTTATTTATACTTTTCACGATATTTGTTCTTTTTACAATATTTACTTTTATAACATCTGCATACATAGAAACTTTATTAAGAGATGTTCTACAGGCCCAGAACTATAAAACATGTTCAATAATCTTTCATGCTTTCTTGATCTGCAATCTTTCATTTTTCAAGATTTTTATATTGCTTTGATTTATATTCATCCATTGTGGTTTGATGCAACTGAAGGTTGCCAACAAACACCCAGATAATCCCACTGCAAAATTAGTCTTCTGGGAAATGCTCAGCAAAACTGATGGTGTTTAATTCACATTTTTACCAACCTTTTTTTAATGCTGCTTCTTTAATGATTATGATGAGTAGATTAAAGAGATTTTAAAACTTTATGGATTTAATCTGAGATTCGCTTTTCCTCATTTTATTATAAAGGAATTAAAAAAATAAAATAAAGATAAGCAGAAAGGCTTTATGTTCTGGAGAAGCTATCAATGAATGACAGTTATTTTTCTGTGTGATACTAACTGATAAAGCAAAACTCAGATGTCATTCACCAGTAAACATTTGATGCTTTGTTTATGACCAAAAGAATATCTTTAGGGACTGCATCAGATGAAAAATTGTTTAATTCACTGACTTAAGCAATAAGGTGTAATAACTCTAAGGCAAATCTTACATTGCAGAACAGCAAGACAGTGATTAAAAAAGACAGATGGATTAAAAAAATCATGAAATCAATTTAAGCTAAAGAATTTTAGCCAATACATCTGATTAGATCACATCAATTCTTTATTTATTATTGTATTTTTATGACACTAAATCCTACCTCTATGTGAGGGGAAAAAAACATTATTTCATCCAATTAAATGAATCTCTTCCCCTAACAATTTGGACTGATTGAAAATCCAGTAGAATAAAACTTTCTTGAGGGTAGGGAGTATTTTTCATTTTGTCTTTATATTCCTATCACTTAAAACAGTGCCTTACTCATAGCAAACTCTTAATAAGTGCTTATTTAATTGAATTTATTGCATCTCTCTAACCTGTTACTACCTAATGAATATCAACAGTCACCTTTTTTTGACTGTTGAAACAGAAAAGAGAGATAGATGTAGATTGATATCACAGATACAGAGAAAGATAGAGAGCAAAGTGACAGATGGAGAGAGACAGACTGAGAATAAAGACAGGAATGGTAATGGGGAAGAGATGCTGGCAGGCCACAATTTGTGTCTTCTACAAATATAAAACCTATAGTCATCACAATGGTCACCATAATTTGAAAGATATCTAAGAATAAGAGGTTGTTGAAGGTCATTTTGGTTAATACCTGAATTTTATAGGTACAGAAACTAAGGACCATAGAAGTTGAATTAACCACAGAGGTAAGTAAATAGCACCTAGTTAGGTCCATGTTGGTGAACCTAAGGAACATGTGCTGGAGCATGCTGGAGGGGGCTGGTCCCTTTCCTCTTACCATGCACGCCTGAGGATATTTCTCATATAGCCTGTTCCTCTCCCTAGCAGCCCAAAGGGAGCACTTCTTCCCTCCCTTGACTAGGGTAAGGTGAAGGGCTCACATGCAGTGTAAGGGTTGCAGTTTGGGCACTCAGTCTCTAAAAGTTTTGTCATCACTGAGTGGTATAATGGATGGAGCACTGGGCTTACAGTCAGGAAGACTCATCTACCTGAGTTCAAATATGGTCTCAGATGCCATCTGTGTGACCATGGTCAAATCACTTATCCCTATTTGCCTCAGTTTCCTTATCTATAAAGTGAGCTGAAGAAGGAAATGGTAAACCACTTCAGTATCTCTACAAAGAAGATTCCAAGTGTGGTCATAAAAGTCATACATTGACTGAATGACTGAACAATGACAGAAGTAAAAGGTAAATAGTAGAGTCAGAATTCAAATTCTAGTCTTTTATCTCTAAACCTAGCACTATTTAGTTGGAATATATGGATTTGAAATCCAATTCTTCCATTTCCTAGCCATGTGACTTCAGAAGTTAGCCTTTCTGAGCGTCAGTTTACTCAGTTATAAAACTGGGAATAAAAATGCTATTAAATTGTATTATCTGCCTTAAAAAGTTGACCTGATAATCAAATAAGATAAAATAGATAAATTTTTTTTTATGAAATTGCTCTGTAAACCTTAACATTCGATATAAATTAACGTTACTCTCAAATTGTGGGTGAAAAGGATGATATGGGAGAGTTTGGTGTATCAATGTTCTTTTTACAGAATTATTCAATTAATTACTTCAACATTCTACTTCATTCAGTAAAGTCATAACCTCATGGGAGGTGCTCAGTAAGAAATCTGGGGACCAGGGAAAAAAAGTAAAAATTACTTTTTTGCTAAAACATATGGAAACATATCTGAAGATGATTCTTCTTCTATAAACAATGAGAACATAGATTCCATCAGAATAGTAATGCACCCATGAGGCAGTCAGCCAACAAAAGTCTATTGTATAATTGTGAAACCCATGGCGAGTCATTTTAATACCATTGCCTAGTCCTCACCACTCTTCTTTCTTGGAACTAATACATAGTTTTGATTCTAAGACAGAAGGCAAGGGTTTAAAAAAAAACCTACTTTGGGCCAGAAACTGTGCCAAGAACTGGAGGTACAAAGAAAGGAAAAGATCAACCCTTCTCACAAAGAACTTAGTGTAATGCAGGAACAATATTTAAACAATTCCATAAATAAGACAGAGAGGAAATAAATTACAGATAAGCAGGAGAAGGAATGTACTGGAATTACACAAGAAAACTGGGGAAAATAAAGGTGATGTGTTTCCCCAGAGTCATTTACCAAATCAATGGCATCAGTGGGACTTACAAACCCAGCCTCCTCTCGACTCTGCATCCATTTTTCTTTCTACTGAGCAATGTTGCCTTAAGTGAGGTTTAATGACTTGTTTGAAGTCATAGAGTAGGTCAACACTGGAGCAGCAAATCTTAAATAACTCAATCTCTTGTTTAACAAGTCCATACTCATCGGATCACAGATCTAGAGAAAAATAGGGACCTTAAATGTCATCTAAAACCCTCTGACAATTTAAAGATGTTGAAACTGTCAGAGAGATGTTAAATGACTTGCTTAGGATTAAACTGTTAATTAGTATCTAAGGTGAGATTTGAACCCAACTCTTTCTGAATCCAAGTCCAACACTGTCCATTATATCATACACACACACACACACACACACACACACACACACACACACACACACACATATGCACAGCCAACCACTCTGAGGTATTGGTGAGCTGTGCTGACTCCTACCACATGTTTATTATGCAAAGATAAGTAGAATCAAAGTTCTGCATCCCTTTATCTTCAGTTAAGATAATCTCCCTATTCATTGTCCCCATTCTATACTTTAATATCAATGCCCTTATTTGCTTTTAACACTGGGCAAATACCATTCTGAATGATAAACTTCTATAATAGATTTCAGGCTATTATCAAGTTAATACTTCAATGGTAATTGGACCAAAGATTAAACTCAGAAATTAGGTTCTGAGCTTCTTGGATGAGGATTATCAAAGCAACTTTGTTGTTATTAGACATGGAATACCAATGGAAGATAAATTCCCTCCTATTGAACTGTCATAGATAGTTTGACTCTCATATCAGAGTATCATCATGTTGGCCAAAAAGTGATGAACACAGGAATTAACAAAGATGTTCTCTTCAGTTATAGAGTACTTCGAGGGCACTACAGAGTGTGTGTGTAAGACTACAGTCAGAGCTTGCTAAACCTTTTTCAGGGCTTCTTTGTGTCCTCTTTGGATATCCACCCAGTTCTCATCCATGACTCCAAGAAGCTATAGCATTCACAGTGGTCACACCCTGGTAAATTATCTAAGTACACAGGCTAAATCAAGTTAAAGGAAACTGACAGGTCTCAAATCCATCATATAATTAGGGGACTGTGTAACCTAGGCATATGAAGGCTTTCCCTGGAGGAATGGGCAAATGAGAACAATTTGTTCCATTGGCCATGCTCTGAGGAGTGTTTAAAGATTGGTTAGACATCAAGGAAACCAAGGTCAACCATTACCCTCTGGGCCATAACTAGGTATCTTAACCTTTGTCTTGCCACTGGAGTTTGATGACTGAAACACAATGAGGTTGACAACTTTATGTAACTCTTCCTCACTTAAATCCAATTTATACTTGAGTCAAAAGACATCAGTGACATCATTTTAGTCCTCTTTGTGTATGAATAACAACCAACCAATCAGAGAAATCTGAGAATGTCTCTACTAATAGAATCAAAGATGCAAAAATAATTTTTTTTTTCTTTAAAAGAGATCTTATGGAGAACTTGGGGCAGAGGAGGAACTATGTTATTATCTCAGTAGCTGATACCCACACTATTCCATTTACTTTACTTAAATCCTTTCTTTTCTGTCTTAATAACAACTCAAAGACAGAAGGGCAAGAGCTAAGCAAATAGGTTGAGTGACTTGCCCAAGGTCACATAGCTAAGAAGCTTCTCAGGCCAGATTTGAACCCAGGATCTCCTAACTCCAGTTCTGGTATACTATTCACTGTGCTGCCTAACTGCTTCCATCATTCAGTTTATAAGCAAGTGGTCATATCATACAGGTAAAAAAATAATTACAGTTGAAGGTCTTGAATCAGGCCAGAGACAAAAGGTCATTCATATCATTATTGTCATATATTCACTCTTGCATGAAAAGTCTGCGTGAAATACTTTCAAATAGTATAGAGGTAACCATTGGTTCTTAAAGGCTATTGCAGGTTGGCACAAACTCTGGAAGACCCTACCAGCATTTTAAAACTTGGAATACTGCTGTAGTAATGGACCTCATATCTATTGTCAAAGGACTGACCCAGTTAAATGTGTCATCTGAAGAGTACACAATAGGTGATTTTTTTGAGGGGAACGGGGTGGTGGTGGAAGAGAACATGTTGTCTCATGGTATTCTCTAAAGACATGGTGGGCTTGTGGTCCATTTTTAGGCAGGAAACATTCATCTGAATAGACAAAATCATGTACTGCAATCATAATAAAAGCTAGCATTTGGCTAGTGTTCTTGTTCCTATCTCATTTGTGATGTAAATAATACTATTACTCTAATTTTATAAGTGAGGCGATTGTGTTTGAGAAAGGTTACATTAATTGACCAAGGTCATATAAGTTAATGAGTATCTGAGGGAGGATTCAAATTCAAGTCTTACTGAGTCTAAGTAAGGCACTCTATTAATTACTCCTCTTAGCTGTTTCATCATCATGATTATTGAAGTTTCAAAGTTCTGTTTTGTCATTTGCTAGACATCAAAGCAAATGCAAATGAGATACTTTAACATTGTTGGGGAAATGTTGAGCTTCATGTGGTCATCACAAATTTAATTAAGACAACCTCCTCAGTAACTGCACTCAATTAGAATCATAACAAGAGTCAGGTAGAAGTGTTAATGTCTTTTTGACCACGTGTGTGAATCACTAGTCCAATAATTACAGCAAATAAACCGAACTTGGCATCAAGACTGTCTTAACTGGATCCAATTCAATCAAGTCTTTGGACTCTAAGCTACAGAAATTAAATGAAATGAATGTTGTCAGTGCCATTTCTACTTTCAGAGGAATTAGAAAAGGATGGCAGCTTCCTTTGTACTTCCCCAGAGGAGAGTTATTCCAATATGAGAACTAACAGACCAGGTTTTTAACAAGAAAAGAAGAGGAGGAAGAAGGCAATTTCCAGATCATCTAGGCAAAATGCTTTTGACTGAATTATCAATTAATTACCCGAACATCCTACTTCACTAAGTGAAGCAATGACCTCAATAGAAGATATTCAGTAAGGAATTTGGGGTCCAGGAAAATGAAAATTTCCTTATACCAGGCAACCTTAAATTTGTATATTTCTCTCTCAGATATGTAGATATAAGGAAAGGGAAAAAAGGGGAAGAAAGACAAAATAAAAAAGACAAAGACAGGCAGAGGCAGAGAGAAGGAAGTTGGAAAAGGGAAGCAAAGGGAAGAAAAGGAGAGGAAAGGAGCAGAAAGGACGAGAAAAGAGGGGAAAGAAAAAGATCAGAGAGAGAAGAATGAAGAGGAATAGAAATAAATAAGGTAAGAGAGAAATAAGGAAAGGGAGAAAAGAAAGGAGAGAGAGAGGACAGACAGGAGGGAGACAGTCACAGAAACAAAGACAGAGAGAGAGAGAGAGAGAGAGAGAGAGAGAGAGAGAGAGAGAGAGAGAGAGAGAGAGAGAGAGAGAGATTGAGAGAAAGATGAACACAGAGAGATTAGTGTGGTGTGGAATTTAAAAAAAACTGATCATTGTGATTTCCTCTATTTCTTGTATTCTCCTATCCAATTAAATCTGAGATCACAAGCATTCTCAAGATACCATCACTGCTAAAAAATATACTACGCAGAATGGTGTTATGTAAAATAGGAGCAATAATCATTTTATTTAGTGCCACTTGAAAACAATGGCCTTTCCTCCAGTGAATGAAAGGAATGAGATCTCTAAAATGTGTTCTCTTGTCCTAGGAAACACTGTCATTCTGGAATAGTGAAATGTCTTCAATTCATGTCCAATTTGCCATACCATTCAGTAATCAGCCTTATCTATCCATAAAGATGATTCTCCATCCAATTCTATTTTCTAAATCACTTCATCAGCTCTAGTCTTCCATTTACAAAGCAAGGAATCATTCATCAGCTTCCCTGATATCCATTATTATGCTGATCATGCTAGTCTTTGCAGGTGTTGACTGAATTCAATGACTGAATTATTTCTTAGATATTTTCTCCTTAAGAGCACAATATTGCTTATTTTTGTTCTTAAAAAAAATAAACAGCTCATAAATTTGCTATTCACTTAGAATATGAAGGTAATGAGGCATTATCACATCTCTGGCTTAGCACCATTAATATGCTCTCTCAAGTTTGCATCAGATATTATTAATATTTGGCCTAAAAGTGACATCTATTCATTTCAGCATGTTGCAAATTAGATGCCTAACATTACTTCCTGGGAAAATTCATGTCATTTTCTTTGTGGTTTGGGTAGGCAATGTTGTTCGTGAAAAAATAAATTGCAGATCAGGAAAGCCATATCCAAGACCTACTTCCACTTCTGACAAGATATAGAAACTGAAGAATGATTCCCTAACTCTTTTAGAATGCAATTCTGTGCCTTTTGTGTAAAAATGAATAATATATATCATTCTCCAGTGATTCCCTGAATATTTGCATGACTTCTCTTCATTATGTTATAATATGCTTTCATTGCTTATAAAGAATAGCCTTATATAAACTCAGGATAATATTTATTTTATATCTTAGTTATGATGAAAGAAGGGCCAAAAGATTTTATATTCTTTCTCCTTATCTTTCCCCATGCCCACATTCCCTCTTTTATCCATTGTGTTGTTGTTTAGTTGTTTCAGCTGTGTCTGATCCTTTGCAACTCCATTTAGGGTCTTCTTGGCAAAAATACTGGAGTGGTTTGCCATTTACTTCTCCAGCTCATTTTACAGATGAGGAAACTAAGGCAAGCAGGATTAACCGTCTTTCAAAAGTCATATAGCTAGGAAGTATCCGAGGCTGGATTTGAACTCAGATCTTCCTGACTCCAGGCCCAGACCTCTATTCACTGTACCATCTAACTGCCCTTTCCCCTTTGAAATATACATTTTATGCTCTTTCCTCAGGAAACTTCTTAAAGCTCCCATTTAAAGAGAGTTAGGAAGCCCAGGCAACTTTTTGTTTCCTACCAGCTGCATTGCCGGTTTTGACTCCAACATCATTATCCCTCTTTCACCACTCTCCATCCCCCTATCCCCTGGTCCCCAAATTCTTACTAGAAAACTCATCATTATGGAGATTTTGGCAGCTTTGGTACTCACATTCATCAAGACCCTCCTTTGCCTCTCTTCCTTAATTGGAGGGTTGGAAAAGGTGGGCGTTAGAAGCATAGGCAACTCTTCATTTCCTATCTGTTACATTGCTTGATTTCAACTTCATCATTATCCATCATCATGCTCAAAGTTTCTTTTTGTGAGTATCTGCAGGGCAGGAACTGCCTTTCTTTTTCTTATTATTTATTTATATCCCTAGTACTTAGTATAGTGCCTGGCACACAATTGGTGCTTATTAAGTGTTTATTGTATTGAAGGTAACATCTGTAAGCTGTGGATGGAGTGTTCTGGATTTGGAATCTGAAGGTGTGATTTCAAATGTTGGCTTGGCACTTATTACCTGCATGACCTTGGGCAAAGACCTCAGTTTTTCACTCTGTAAAATGAGGATCTCTTAGGTTCTTTCCATCTCTAAATCTTGCCAAATAAGAATTGCTCTGGATTTTTTCACTCATCTTCCAGAAGCAATTTTATTTAATTTAACATTACTACCCAAGCATTTCTAGTCTGGAGAGACATGTTCAACCAAGCCTTCAGATGTGACTTTTGCTGCCCCAGAATGATTTCAGGTAGCATTTATAGGAGGAATCTTGAACAAGGGAAAGATATTTTAAAATACAGTCTGGATTAAGCATTCCAAAAATAAAATTGAGTAACTAAATCATTATCCTTTTCTCCTGGGTCTACAGTCCATTGAGAAATCAATGGGGCTCCTTCCGGAGATCTTTATTGAGAATCTAAGCTGAAGAGCAGGCACTTGTTTTCAATGGAAGAAGGTAATTCTCTTGGATGAGTTCTAGGGCCAATCACTTGAGAGGTGGGAAAGAGAATGATGTATACAAGATTGGAGTTAAGTTTGGTTATCACCCTTAATCCATTTCTCTAAGGAAGACTTTTTAGTCTTGGACTTTTCAGAGGAACTTTTTCAAGAGTCTGGAAAGATATTTAGAAGAAAATGTTTTTCTTAATAGTTTCAGTTTTATTGAAAAGGAGATTATTTTTCTACACCTTCTTTCCCTGACTACTTCTTATTGTTGTCCCCTCTGAAACAAATTCTTCAGCTGAAATCAACTACATTAATTTTCTGGTCCCTACTCTTTTCTTTTCTTTTTTTTTCTTGTTCTATTAATCCTTTTTTTACCAGCTGGTTACCTTCAGCACAGAATCATGGCTGTGCCCTCCAAAGATCCCTTCTTTTAGATCTCTTCTGACTCTCTTACCAGCTATAAGAAAGCAGAGCAGAGCTACAAGCTACAAGGATCCTTTTTCTTGCTCCTCCCCAATTCTTCCATATACCCAACAGGACCAACAGCAAGGATTTTCATGGAAATGAACACTTTTATACTGTTCTTTTATTCTGCATTTCTTCTAATCTTACCTCTTGCTCATTTCCATCTCCATCTTTTCAACCTTTTCAAAGGTGTTGTCTGAATACTCTCTGTACTCTTACTTATTGTCAACAATAACAACAATGACTAATAGTAATGGGAAAGTGATACTATAATAATCAAGACCCTGCCTTGTGAGAAGTGTTATCTCTGTGGGAAGCACTTGGAATCTTCCTCTTCCTTACAAATATCAAATATGTTGATGATGAGAAATCACATAGAAAATCAAGGCTCCAAAGCACTTAATACTCTTCCACATTATTTCTTTAGTTCGCATTTTTTAGAAGAGGAAAGACTTTAAAAATGAGCTCAGTTAACCCACTAAAGAACTCAGACAACATATGTCTTTGAATCCTGGCTCTGCCTCTATAGTGATCATGTGATCACGTAGCTACTCACTTCTTTTCCAGTAAGATTCCAAGAATAAATTGATGTCACAGTTACTTGAGAAATAACTGGACAGAATTGGGTTTATTTTTAAAATTCAAAAAGTTATAAAGATAGTCAAGTTTGAACATATTTACACATAAAAATAAACTATTCGCCTGAAAAGGGGTGATGCATTTATTTCTCTTAAAAGATGTGCCCAAATTTAAAGATTAATCTTCTCTTCCTACACTTGAACTATGCTAATTTTAATTCAAAACAAGGGATCATTAATTAGTCCTTATGAGTAAACTAGCCATTTCACTTATTGAATTTTAAAATCATGAAATCAATGCCATCTCAATGAACAGCCTCACCAGACTTCTCAATTACCTCCAAGATTTATACAGTAATGGTTCATTTTACCTGAGCTCAGCAAACATAAATTCAGATAAACATAATTGGCAATCAAAAACAATAAAGGCAGAAAAATGCATAAAATAAAAAATTTTAAATTCTAAACTAAATCTGCACCATTTTCCCTAGCTGCATAAAGTCTCCCAGCAATTTGCCCAATCATGCTGGGAGCCATCAAAGCCATGCTGTTTGACATGGTCACATGTGGAAACCAGGAGTTGCAAAGTGGCCTCTAGGAAGGATGAAAACATCCACTCACCCCCCCCAACCCCCTCTGTGTGACTTCTCTCACTAACATCCCTTATTATTAGAATTTTTTCCCAGGAGAAACAAGATGAAAGTAACATGCTTGTAGGGTTAATACAGATGTCCCACTCCCCCTCCTGAAAAACACCAGGAGATCCCACTTAAAAAATTAAACCTAAGGATTCTTATGTACCTACTTAAATAGCACCCTCTTTTCTAGGTAAAAACTACTGGCAAATCTGTGCTCTGAATTCCCCACCCCAAGGTACAGGCCAAGAACAAGCTTCTCTGACCTAAAACTGGGCCGTGCTGATTCTACCCTCTGACCCTGCACTTAGCAGCAGGGTTTTGTTGAGTACCTCCTTAGGCCTTGCATTTGGTGTTGGAATCCATGCAATCCAAGTATGTATCTGTGTAACCACTGAGGGTATAAAATAAAGCCAAGCCTGAATGAAGGTGGAGCAGCTACTTGTGGTGGCTGTGCTACGATTGAAACTTTTAGCCATCTCCCCATTCATCATCTGCCCACACACACCACCACACCCAGTCAAGGACTCCCACACAATCACAATCATTGTTGTTCAGAGAAACATTACTGTGAGTTATTACATTGTTTTGTGCCAAACCTTAGCTCCATTAACAGTCTTTGTCTGTAGTTCTCACTTGTAGCAAGTCATGTCAACATTAGACCATTAGACCAGTGCTTCTCTGTTGCATTAACACTATTTAGTTATTAATAATGGCACCAAAGTACAAAAGTGCTGATGCTAGTAGCTCTGATAATTATAAGAAAAGTAATGTGTGGTATGCTCATATAAGAAATACTTATTAAAAATGAGGTTTGCTATTGTGTGTTTTTCAATTCATGCAAAGGGTCTCAGAACAAATTGGTCATGTAAAATGAGGTCCTACTGAATTTGAAATAAATACATTACAGAAGGCAAATCAAATCCAAAATCAGGTGAAGAGAAACAATAGGAAGATATCTAAAAAGAATTAATTATTGCTTTTATTTATGTTCTGTGACCCTGTGCAAGTCATCTTACCTCCCTTTCAATTTCTTAATGTTGAAAACCAGGGAGGTTGGACTAGACAGTGATCTCAATGTTTCCTTTTAGCTCTAAATCTGATCCCACAACTAATTCTGGAAAGCAGATGTCATCCCTCTCAATTTTCCAGTCCTTTATCACACAATCTTAGTTACAAAGACAATCTCTTTGTTGAGAAAGTTTTTGACATGCTGAACTGTTCCACAAGAACTCCAAATGAAGCATTATCATTGGACCTTGAGTCATAAGATTGAGGGGGGGTTTTCACAGTGGGGCAAGCCATTAGTAATTGAGTCTGTTCTGTTTCTTTTGTAGAATGATTAACCTTCCCCCTAGGTAGCTGTGGTTCTCAATTAACATGCTGTCTGTATACCTCATTTATCACTGACAAAAATGTATAAACTTTTGAAAGTTGGCATTAGGGGATTTCTGAAGGCTAGTCAGCCGCTAGAAAGTCTTCTTTCTGACCTCCATTACTCTCCTCTAAGGAGAGATGCAAAATACTTTCAGTAGAACAGATAACTTTTTAACAATTCACAGGCCCAGAAAGCCAATTTTCACTTGCTTAGGAAGTGTTGACCTGTGATTTAAGAGTGCTTGTCTGCAGCTTGAGAAATTCCCATCTTTCCCAAGTCCTTTACAGAAAAATAACTGGGGCACTATTATGACAATGGTTGCTCTGCCTAAAGGCAGACTTTGTCTCTGTTGCTACCACTGGGAGATAAAATAGATTTACCATGAGGATAGAAGCAGTTTAATATAAAAGGAGATGGAGAGTTTGGGTTCAAGTCCTGTTCTGTTACTGCTAATAATTGTGTGACTCTGGGCAAGTCACTTAACCTCTGGCAGCTTTCCAAGATTTATTTAATTTAAGCCATGGATAGTTTGAATCTGCTGATCTGGGAGGAGTTTCCTATGATAATCCTTTCTATATTTGAATAATATTTGAAGTTGCATAGGTTATATAATGAAGGTATAAGACTCAGAAATGAAGACCACTAAACTTATTATGGAATCTACAGTTTGGAAAGAAAAATGAAGATGGTTGTAAAGTCAGGGCTGGATGATCTTTTAACAGCCCATTAACTCCTTTTCATTGTCATCAAAGAGGACAAATATCAAATGTGTAACTTAGACACTTGACTAGTACCCAATATCTTTACTGCCTAAGAGGCATAATATAATCAAGATTTAATTGGATACCTTAGGGATGGTCACTTTTAGTCTGGCATAGACACAAAAGGCTAGGAGAGACCACCAATTGGTACAATAAGAATAAGCCACTGTCCTTATGATGGGCACCTAATTGAATCAGTCCCAAAGGCAGCTCCACATCATTCCAGGGTTAGGCAACTACATGGAGAAAACTCTTTTCCTAATTAAAGAATGAGACAGTCCAACAGGGTGAGATACTCCAATGGTACAGAATATTTTCTGAGGACTGGAATTTTTTGAAAGATCAGTGAAAGATCAGCCTTATGAAATAACCTCACTCATCAATGATGGCCTGTCACTTTAAAACAAAGGACCCAAAATCCCTTCTCACCTTCTTCCCAAGCCTTTGGCCCCATTAAGAGACTCTGGGCCTTGACACAGGGGTCCTGGTAAGGGTACACATGGGATTGGGCAATCTTCTGTGATGTGTAGGAGATCCATCCACCAAGGGAATCTAGCCAGCTTTTAAATGCTTTTGAAATAATACTATTTATTTGATATAGTATGCATACTAGGTAGCGTATTCTTGTCTCCTTAATGTTTAAGGAAAGACCTAGAGGGAAGGTCAGAATATGGAATTTAAAAATAAATACTCAAACTATAAAAAAGAGAAAAAGAGAAATATTTGTTGTAGAGAGAATTAGTGGACTTGCTGATCTTATAATTATTGTTTCTGCATGCTTAGAAGTTAGAGACAAAAATGTAACTTCAGTACATAATAAGATTTATTGTGTTGACTAAAGCATTTTATGCAGTTATAGCTACAATGGAAAAATGATTATATAGATTTGGAAAAGCTATTTTAATGCCCATATTTAAGAGGCCTGAATTCTCTGCTGACCAGCTAACTAATAGAACAATGTTACTTCTAAGATCCAAATGCCTTTAAATTGGACAAATTGTTGAGTTCAGATAGCTTTAATAACATTCATTGCCTTTGGACTACTATCAATGAAATTGAAGCACTGGACTTTTGTCTTCACTCATTACATTGTTTTCTATAGCTCAAGTGATAAAACCTGACTCCCAGTCAAAACAATGCCTTCAACCCTTTTGTGTATGCCCTTTGATGTACTGTTATCACATCGGGAACAAATCTCTTCATTTCATTATTTTTCTTTATTAAAGTAAAAGTCTGTATTTATAATGTACCGACCATAATCATTTATCTTGCTGCTGATTAACAGGTACACAAAGGAGATCCTGAAAGTAATGAACATAGATTATGCTTCAGATTGGCTTGAGCTGGGAACAAAGAGTGGCAGTGGGGAAGCATAGTATGCTTCCCAACATATTACAAAAGAATATTACAGCAGTACTTTTGTCCGGGTCTTTCATGCCGCCCGAATAAGAAATCTTTATCAGTTTTTAACTATCAATTTCCCAACAAGGTCCTGCTCTGAAATCCTTTTACATCATTCTCACCAAAGCTGGAACCACTTTCTGAGAGAAAATTGGGTCAAAGTTTAAGAAGGAAGTCTATGCTCCTGGAAATGGATTAGGGTGGTAATCACATTTATTAAAGCAAGAACATCTTACTTTAATTCAGGCCATGACCTGTTTCTACCCCCTGACCAGATTGAGTCGTTCAGAAAAATGATTATCTAGGAAATGCTGGAATTTTAAGTGACTTCTATTCTGTTGAATCAAAACTGCTACCTGAACCTTCACCTGAATTCTATAACTTTTATCTTTTAAAACTATAACTTTTATCTTTTAAAACATCTTTTATCTTATTTCTAACACTATAAATCATAACTTCTAAATGATTTGAGCTAAAGAGAGATTTTTGGAAGCATGAAAAAAACACTATCCTGACACTTTCAGAGTAGAAATTCAGAGCATTAGAATAACAATACATTTTCTCCTGTCAGCTTGAGTCCAAAATTCAGGATACTGAATTTTTTTTTTTTAATTCATAAAGGAAAACAAACTCCAGGACTAGATTCTACTTCTGGTTTCTAAGCAAGAAAGCTGAAGGAGATAAAAAATAACTTGGACTATAAGAAGAAGAAAAAAATGTGAAAGTGATTTTTGTCAGAGGATCTGCTTCTCCCTTCTCTGATTGGGGAGTCCTTCCTGGAGCCTCCATTCTCAAGAAGGGCCCAGATCAGCCAATTTTCTTTCTCTTTAAGTCTGATTTTTCCAGACTTTATCATCACACCACTGGCTAGGAGTTTAAACACACACACACACACACACACACACACACACACACACACACACACTCCTTCCTCACTGCTTTTCATATTTCTTTTGTGGGTTTTCTTCCTGTATTAAAATGTAAGCTCTTTGAGGGCAGGTACTTAATTTCTTTTTGCTTTTATTTGTACCCCTAATACTTAGTACACGACTGACACATAATAATTGCTTAATCAATGCTTCTCAACTTGCTTTGCCTTGCCTTTTTAAGGGATTGGGGTGGGGGAGTAGGATTTGTGAATTTAAAATTTTTATTTAATAAATTAATTTAGAATATTTTTCCATGGTTACATGATTCATGCTCTTTCCTACCCCTCCTCCCACTCCCATAGCTGACATGTAATTCCACTGGGTTTTACATGTGTCCTTGATCAGGATCTATTTCCATATTATTGATGTTTGCACTAGGGGGATTATTTAGAGTCTACATCCCCAACTATATCCTCATCAACCCATGTGATCAAGCAGTTGTTTTTCTTCTATGTTTCTGGGAGTAGAATTTCTGAAAAATATCCAGGAATTGAAATGGAGGTATGAGGGAGGAGAAATCTAGGAGAATTTGAGGATAAACTGAAACAGAATAACATAAAATGAAGGAGTAAAAAGACTCAATCTGAAGACAGAAAAGGACTAAGAAGTAAAAACCTGAAGAGAAGGATTAAAGAGGAAGGTAGCAGGCAAGGCAAAATTAGCACCAAAAAAAAAAAGGTAGGAAAAACCAACTGGTGAAACATAAATGTAAGTGAGATAAAGGAAATAAAATAGTGTATGGCTGGGTTTTGGTTAAAGAATAAGAAAGGAAATTGAATGTGTTGTCAATGTTAAGAGACATTAAAAGTCATTAAAAGTCTAGCAGATAAAGTATAAATACCCAAAGGGAGTTCCCAAAAAACCAAGGCTGAGGCAATCTTAGAAACCATACTTCTATCCCTTCATTTTGAGCTTTTTTCATTTTGTGCAATATTGCACCTACTCTCAGGCTTCATTGCTCCACTGGTTAGTTTTGCTGAACTTTTTTTTTGTCTTCTTGGTTTTTTCTTTGTTATAAGAGACACCTACTGTGTAGGGGTGGTGAAGGACAAGGTGGGACGTTAGAGAAAGCAGGGATAGAACCCTAATTAAAGATTTAGGTTTAGAATGTCCAAGCAGTTTTGCAATGCCTTGCACTGAGTTTATGATGCTTGTATTACTGCCACAGCCAAATGATTAATATCTATACTCTAAATATGGATTGATCTCCATTCTAAAAATAAAGGTGATAGAATTTGAAAAATACCCCTCAATACTTGAATATAAGAGCAAATTACTGAATATTCCTTTAACAAAATGGAAGTAGAAGCAGCTAGCTAGCACAGTGGATAGAGCACCAGGCCCAGAGTTGGGAGAACCTGGGTTCAAGTTTGACCTCAGATACTTAGCTGCATGACCCATGGCAAGTCACTTAACTCCTAGCCACTCTTCTATCTTAGAATTGATATTAGGACAAAAGGTAGGGGTTTGTAATAATAATAGTAATAAATAAAGTAAAAAATTTAAAAATGTAGACAATGCTTCAATGGAGGAAGTGGCAGAAGGAAAACTTATCTTTTATCAAAAGATTAGATAGTAAAAGAATGCCATAGGAGGAAGAGAAGAAAAAGAATAACTGTATACTTGGACCAAAAAAAAAATATGGTTCTTCATTAAGGGAATGGGGCTAGAGGCTCCAAGATGAATGGAAGAATAAAGAAGAGGCCCAGAGACTGTCATATGGAAAGTAATCCAAAAAGGTAAGAGGAAAATGAGACTAGCAATGATAATTGGCAATATTTTGCTATGGGGTTATCAATCAAATATTTGTTGAATTGATTACAACAACAGGGAACTCTGCTGTCTTTCTTAGAAATATATATGGAAGATTGTATGATGGTGGTCTGTGAAAACATGGCTGCTCTTGGCAATGCAATGATCTGGATCAATTCTGAAAGTCTTATGATGGGGTATGCTATCTATCTCCAGAGAAAGAATTGCTGGAATCAGATGGATGTGGATTAAAGCATACTATCTTTCACATTGGTTTATCTTTGGTTTTATTTTGAGGATTTGGTCATGTATGAATATGTTCTTAAAATAATAACTAATATAGATGTGTGTTTTGCATGATAAAAAATAAAAATAAAATTTAAAAAGTAAAGAAACATATGGAAGACATAAAGAAGACTTGTCTTCCAAGACTTGTTCAAGATGGATGACTTAAAAGACTAAATGGAAATAGGCTGTATTTCCTTCACTGGTACTTATTGAAGTCAAGGGATATGGAAAAGGAAAACTGATTGGGCCCATGAACAACTAGCTAAGACAATGATGCCAGAATGAGGAATTTAGATTTCTGGAACAAAACTTAAACTATAGTAATGACAGCCTTTTGGCAACCAGTCAAGGGGAATCTAACAAAGTCTGTTAAGAATAATTTCTCTGGTGTTTTTCAAACTTAATAAGAGACTTTAAAATAAAAAGTATGGAGGAGGGAAAATTACTTTTGTACATACCCCAATCTAGATATTATGTAGAGTAGCTATTACTCACAAGAGCAAAAACCCACCTCTTTCCCCATTAAATTACCAGTCAAGGGATATAAAGGTTTCAAATGAAGAAATTCAAACAGTCAACAACTATACTTAAAAAATACTCCAAATTATGAATAATAGGAGAAAAGCAAATGAAAATAATTCTTAGGTTCCATCTCACATTTATCAGTTTAATGAATATGACATAAAGTGAAAATGACAATTGTTGGAGTTGTGGAAGCACAGGCACAGATATTCACTCTTGTTGATGTGAATTGGCCCAACCATTCTGGAAATCAGTTTGGAAATAAACTCCCGGAGCCATTAAACTATGCATGCATTTTTGGCACATCAATACTACTATTAGGCATACACACCCAAAGAGATCAAATGTAGAGGGAAATGACTGATATGTATAAATATTTATAGCTTTTCTTTTTGATGCAATAGGAAACTGAAAACAAAGTGGGCACTCATCATTTTGTGAATGGCTGATTAAGTTGTGGAATGTGAATATAATGGAATATTACTGGGCCACAAGAAAAAATGAATATGACAGATTTATAGAAAGTTGGGAAGACTTGTTCAAACTGATACAATTATGAAATGAGGAGAATCAGTAGAATAATTTACACAATGACCAATATAATGAAAATCAACTTCAAAAGACCATTGAACTCTGGTAAACAGTGAAACATCATGAATTCTGGAGGATGAAAAATGCTACCTGCCAGAGAAGTGATGGACTCCAGATAAAACCTGAGACAAACATTTTCTGACATGGACAATGTGTTAAATTGTTCTGCTTAATGATACTGGGATTTGTTATAAGGAGAAATTTCTATGGCACAGGGGAGAATTATTAGGTGTGACAGAGATAACACAAAATAAAGAAAAAATATTAATAAAATATTAAATAGATACAACAGAAAACAAAATTAAGTTCATAAAGGAATGCAAATAGCAATTCTGATACTACCATATTAAATTTAATGTACATTTAAAATAAACTATACATTGCAAAAGTCCATAGGCAATAGTCTTCTTTCTTATTTTATGTATATTGAACTGTTCATGTTTTAAGATGGTATTTTAGTTCACAATAAAAAAGATTAAGAAATGTATCTCATTAATGCTAATATTTTCATAATGATGTTTAATGGTTATGAATCACAGAATACCAGAATCTCAAATGAATCAGAATTGTGGGGGATACAAGGGACACTGGAAAGATTTATGTTGGATGGATTCAAGTATACAATTATAACATGTATAAAAGAAATTATAGAAGCATCAAGGACAAGCCTGGACAGAGAAGAAGTTGGACTGATTATACAGAGAGAGCAAGAGTGCACTTTAGTTATATAGAGACCTAAAAGAGGTTTTTACCATGTTGGGTAGATCTTCTTTGGAGAAAGACATGGAAACAAATTGGCTAGGCGAAGATGTGAAATGGTGGTTAGCTGTACTGATAGAGGCAATATCCATGCTGATAAGATCGCATGGACTCATCAGGATGTGAGAGGAAATATAACCTATGCACTCAAGATGGATTTATTCGATGTAAACAGTAAATGGAGTGCTATTTGCTTGTTGTTGATTTTTTTTCTGGAGGTAAAGAAGTGACTGGGTAGGTGCATTAAAATCATATGATATTTTTTCTCAATTCTCTTTTGCGATATAACTATATTTGGATGAAAAAGTTTCTTTAAAAGTTAAATATTTCAAGAATTTGAAAGGAACTCTAGTGAATACTATGCAGTTCATAAAATCAGCTACATGAAAAATATAAAGCTAGGAGGAAAGATCTTTCTTAAATATTTCTATTTAAATCATAGAAACTCAAGACCATGTTTAATAACATTTGCAGGAAGCTATTTCGAAAGGATCTAGCACAAAAACTCATAAAGAAAAATCAATCTGGAAACCAATAAACTTGAGGACAAGGAGCAAAATAAAAAAGTCAATGGGAAATGGAAAGTTATACATTTTTTTTTCCAATTTGGAAAAATGTGTGGTAGACAGATACCAAAAAGTTGGTTTGAGTCTTTGTGGACTGAAAGACCCCTTATCTCTAATAGAAATAGTAGTAGTAGTTTCTCAGTAACCGAGGATGACGATTGTCTTTGTGCGTTTTCGTCTATGATAGATGAGGGCGCACAAAGACACTTGTGCGTGAAGGAGATTTAAGTGGAAAAGTCGATGCACAGAGACAGTCCCACTTTCAGCGTTGGAAGCCTGGGTCCAGTGGCACGAAAAGTCATTACACCTGGAGACTTCCTCAGCTACATTGGATGGCCTTGTTGTCTTTTGTGCTCCAACACGCCCTAAGCACTCCACAGTGCTTTCCTGCATCGCCGTTTCAGCCGTTGAACCTTCTTATTGGTTTCTTCTGTCTGTTCAGCCGAATCAGTCTTCACATGCTGGGTGAGCAAAGCCCTGGTTCACCAGGGGTTGACGACCCGATGGCTACCCTCACAAGGTTTAGCTGGCCTGTCAAAGCCGTTGCCTGGGGTGTGGCCGCTGCCGCATGCTAGCAGCTACTAGGAGCCACAAGTGAGAGCTGGGTGTCAGGTGGGAGTCAGAGGCTGGAGAGCTGCCCTAGAAGGGCACAACAAGCCCTCCATACCAGAGATATCACCCCTCCCTGAACACCCCATACACCCCTCTAAAAGAAATAAAGCATAATTAAAATGAATCTTAGATTCCAATTAAGGAGTACTGGTTCTCCATACCTGACACTTCTATCTCAACTTGGAAAATATCAGAAATGTTTCACCTGGAAGCCACAGAAATAATTTTATTTCACTTCAGTGGAATTGTCAGTAAAGAATTTCCACTAAAGAAATATACCCGGGGAAACTTAGATGGAGATTAGGACCAGGAAGAGAGACTGTCAGAGAAATCTGGAGGACAATATAAGGTGAGACATATAGCAATAGCTCAAGAGGGTTGTATATAAGGATGTACAAGATGGACACATGGAATTTCAAAATTGGAAAGGACCTCAGTGACTATCTAGTCCTATTCATTTCTCTTCCAATACCCATACTGCAACCTCAGAAAATCTATAAAAACTCTGGGAAAGTGGTCATCTATCTTTTTCTGAAAGATCTACACCAAGGGAAGAAAATTCTACCCCTCAAGCAGCTCATTCTATTTTTTGACAGCTCTAATTAGGAAGTTTTTCTTATACTCATGTGCCTTTGACTGTTCCTGTTGTTGAAAAAGGACAAAGTTCATAATGGTCACCCTGAAGACCTCTGGATGTTGCTTCTGAGCCTTTAAAGATCCTGAGCATTGCTCCTTTGCCTCCTGTCTCCACTGTCCATTCTTTTTTATTTTCTTTAATATTTGTTGGAATTTTGCAAAAAGAGAATGAAAAAAAAAAGCCAGTGCAAATATATATGCAGAAACAACTCTTCTAAGAGAGAGATAAGCCTAGATATGGTCCATCAGTTTTCCTAACTAGTGATGTCTCTTCACATTTTATCCAAAAATTGGTGCCTCTTCCCATACAGATTTTTATTAATTTTTTTCCCTAAAAACCTTACCTTCTGTCTTAGGATCAATACTAAGTATCAGTTCCAAGGAAGAAGAGTGTTAAGGGCTAACCAAATGGGGTTAAATGACTTGCCCAAGATTATTCAACTCGGAAGTGCTGACATCAGATTTGAACCTAGGACCTTCCATCTCCATATCTGACTATTCATCCACTGAGCCACCTAGCTGTCCCCGTATATAGATTATTATCCTTCTTTGATACAGAGAAGTTTTTTGTTGTTTCTTTTAGTAACCAAGCATTGAGTCAATACTTTTTCTTTACATGAATATTTATTTTCCTGTTCTTTCCAGTAACCAACTTTCTCATGTATAAAAGGGCATTAACTTATAGCTATGTTTTAAATAACTTAAAGCTGTTTTATATAACTTACAGCTATGTTTTAGCTCTTCAAACTATACAGATTTCAAATTCCCTAAGGGCAGTATCTATGAAGTATGTCTTACAGTGCTCATCATAGTTTACAGTAGTCTTTCATTTATATTCATTGATTTAATATGATGTATATGTATGTATACAGATATGGAGAATCAATTTAAATATGTGCATCCTCAGATTCTCTTGAGAATTTATCAAATATCCTTTGAGATAATTAAAGGTAAGCTTGGGAGTCAGAAAACAGAAATGGGAATCAGTGCTGGAGAGATAGGGATGCAACCCACAAAAATAGGAATTTCAGGGGGACTTCAGGTCAAGATGGCTGCATAGAAGCAGCGAAAGTTCAGACCCCGAAACCCTTCCTTACCAATCTCAAACAGAGTGCTCCTAGGACACCGAAATTCAAGCTGAGCAACAGGATAGACCTGGGGAACCCTCCTCCTGGACCTGGATCAAAAGGTACTGCACCCCAAAATCCAAAACCCTAGATCACTCGGATCTAAGGGGTAGGCAGAAGGAAGGTCCCAGGACCCATCCCCCCCAACCCAGAGTGTTGAGCCCACAGCAGCAGCGTGAATTTCAGGGTTGGCTAAAGGGCCCCAAGGCTGGCTATTTTGAAGGACTCACCTTGAAAGCAACCTGAGCCAGTCTCCAGGGCACCCAATTCAGAAGGCAGAGAAACATAGAGAGAAGGGGGAAGCCTGTAGCCCCCTGGCTGGGTCCTTCCATCTGAGTCTCAAGGGAGATCCCAGCTTTAGGGCACCAGCTGAACCCAATCCTATCAAGAGTCCTCAGAGCTACTGAAAGGACAGAAAACTCAGGGCTGGCAAAAGGGTTGCTCTGAAGAGCTTACATTGAAAGTAACACCAGCCAGTCTCCAGGCACTCAACACAGACTGTGGAGGAGGAGGTTGTTTTTTTTTCTTCCTTTTTTTGGCTCGGGATTATTTGGCCCACACCACCTGAACCTAATCCCATCAGGAGCTCTCAGAGCTTCTGAAAGAACAAAAACCTCAGTGCCGGTGAAGGGCTTACCTTGAAAACAACCCAGGCCAGTCTTCAGGCATTCAACACAGATTGTGGAGGAGATTTTTTGCTTCAGGGCTCATTCGGCCCAAACCAGGTGAACCTAATCCCATCAGGAGATCTCAGAGCCCAGGCAAGCCATGACCTCTCCCCTCTTAGAGAGCAGGGTCTTCTGAAAAAAACAGAAACCTAGAGGCAAAGTCAAGATGGCAGCCTAGAAGGAGCATAGACCTGGCAGCCTGGCCAGAGCTTTGGAGATCCTCCATATTTGCTCCAGCCATCCAGGAAGTTTAAAACACAGAGTAAACCCAGCCCAACTAAGCTGAACTCAATCCCATCAAAAGTATCCAGAACACAGGGAAGCCCAGGCTCCCCATCCATCCTCATTGACTGCTAGACTTTAAGCCAATCAAAAGCCTCCAGAGGACAAGAAAGATCAAACCCCCAACAACCTTCCCCCACAGACTGCACCAAGAGATCTTCTGTTAAAGCTCCAAGAGGGGAGACCAATAGAAGTCCCCAAAAAACAAAAAAAATGAGAGGAACAAGAGCACAGACAAATACAGGGAGTAAAGAAGGGGTGAATTTGAACAAACAACAGAAAAAGAAGAAACTACAATAGACAGCTACTACTCAGCAAATGGAACAGAGGGGGAGAGATCAGCAAACGATAAACCAGAAATCCCAGTGAATTGGATACAGGCTGTGGAAGAACTCAAAACACAACTAAGAGAAGCTGAAGACAATTGGGAAAAGAACTTAAAAATTAAGATAAGTCATCTGGAAACAGAGGCATTTGAACTAAAACAAGAAAATAGTGTCCTGAGAGACAAAAATCATCCAGATGGAAAATGAGGCAAAGGATATGAAAGATGAGGTAAAGGAGATGAAAGGTAAAGAGAATGAAAGACGATCTTCAAAGAAAATCAGACCAGAAGGAAAAAGACGACCAAAAAGCCAGAGATAAAATCCAATCTTTAAGAACCAGAGTAAAACAAGTAGAATCAAGTGACCTCGCAAGGCAGCAGGACACTATAAAACAAAACAAAAAGAATGAAAAAATTGGGGAAAATGTGAAGCATCTCATTCACAAAACAGACAATTTAGAAAATCGTTCAAGAAGAGACAATTTAAGAATAATTGGACTACCAGAAGACCACAACAAAAGAAAAAGCCTGGACATAATACTAGAGGAAATTATCCAGGAAAACTGTCCCAAGATCCTAGAGCAAGAAGGGAAAGTGGAGATTGAAAGAATCCACAGATCACCCCCTGTACTTAATCCCCAACTGACAACACCAAGAAATGTTATAGCCAAATTAAAAAACAATCAGATGAAAGAACAGATATTACAAGCTGCCAAGAAGAAGCCATTCAGATACCATGGAAACATGGTGAGGATAACACAGGATCTATCTGCATCCACACTGAAGGACAAAAGGCATGGAATACGATATTCTGGAAAGCAAGGGAACTAGGTCTACAGCCAAGAATAAAATACCCATCAAAACTGACTATATTCTTACAGGGGAAAGTATGGTCATTTAACACAACAGAAGAGTCCCAAGCATTCATAAATAAAAGACCAGACCTGAACAGAAAATTTGAAGTCCAACCACAGAACTCAAGAGAATCATCAAAAGGTAATTAAAAGAGAGGGGAAAAAACAACAACAAAAACAACAACAACAAATTTTTAAGAGACTCAATAAGTTAAAATGATATGTATCCCTATAAGAAAAGAGGTCATTGGCAACTCTTAAAAACTGTTGCTATCACCTGAGCAGCTAGAAGAACTACACTCAGAGGGAACAGTGACAAACTGTATAGGATGAAAGGACAAGACATAAATAGGTATATAGATATATGCATGCATAAATACATATACATGTGTATGTATATATATATATGACTAAAGCTAAAAAAGAAAAGAAGTTATGACTAAAAGAAATGGGAAAAGAAACAAATGGGGGTAAAATTATATGTCACAAAGAAGCTCATGGCAGGAGGGGGGAGAACATTGATACACTGGAAGGGTAAAGAGGTTGGAGATAGGAAATACTCAACTCTTACTTACTTTGAAACTGACCCAAAGAGGGAAGAACAATCCAATCCATTGGGGGAAGAGAATAGATTTGTGCCCTATAGGGGAGTAGAAGGGTAAAAAACAGACTGGTGGGGAGGGAAGCAGTACAAGGGAGGGAAAGGGTGGGGGGAAATTTTTAAAAAGACTACAGGGGAAAATAAGGGAGGGAATAAGAAGGGAGGGGGATAGCAAGGGAAGTACAAGGGGGACTGATTTAAAGTAAATCACTGGACCAAAAGGTAGAGCTGAAGAAGAAAGGTTAGAATTAGGGAAGGATATCAAAATGCCAGGGAGTCCACAAGTGACAGTCATAACTTTGAACATGAATGGGATGAACTCACCCATAAAACGTAGAAGAATAGCAGAATGGATTAGAATCCAAAACCCTACCATATGTTGTCTTCAAGAAACACACACAAGGTCAGAATTAAAGGATGGAGTAAGACCTTCTGGGCCTTAACTGACAGAAAGAAGGCAGGAGTGGCAATCATGATATCTGATAAAGCCAAAGCAAAAATAGACCTGATCAAAAGGGATAGGGAAGGTCATTATATTTTGTTAAAAGGGACTTTAGATAATGAGGAAATATCACTAATCAACATGTATGCACCAAATAATATAGCACCCAAATTTCTAATGGAGAAACTAGGAGAATTGAAGGAAGAAATAGAGAGTAAAACCATATTAGTGGGAGACTTGAACCAACCATTATCAAATTTAAATAAATCAAATCAAAAAATAAATAAGAAAGAGGTAAAAGAAGTGAATGAAATCTTAGAAAAATTAGAATTAATAGACATATGGAGAAAAATAAATAGGGATAAAAAGGAATACACCTTCTCAGCACCACATGGCACATTCACAAAGATTGACCATACATTAGGTCACAGAAACATGGCACACAAATGCAGAAAAGCAGAAATAATAAATGCAGCCTTTTCAGATCACAAGGCAATAAAAATAATGATCAGTAATGGTACATGGAAAACCAAATCAAAAACTAATTGGAAATTAAACAATATGATACTCCAAAATCATTTAGTTAGAGAAGAAATCACAGAAACAATTAATAATTTCATTGAGGAAAATGACAATGGCAAGACATCCTTTCAAACCTTTTGGGATGCAGCCAAAGCGGTAATCAGAGGTAAATTCATATCCCTGAGTGCATATATTAACAAACTAGGGAGAGCAGAGATCAATCAATTGGAAATGCAAATAAAAAAACTCGAAAGCAACCAAATTAAAAACCCCCAGCAGAAAACCAAACTAGAAATCCTAAAATTTAAGGGAGAAATTAATAAAATAGAAAGTGATAGAACTATTGATTTAATATATAAGACAAGAAGCTGGTACTTTGAAAAAACAAACAAAATAGACAAAGTACTGGTCAATCTAATTAAAAAAAGGAAGAAAAGCAAATTAACAGCATCAAAGATGAAAAGGGGGACATCACCTCTGATGAAGAGGAAATTAAGGCAATCATTAAAAATTACTTTGCCCAATTATATGGCAATAAATACACCAATTTAGGTGATATGGATGAATATATACAAAAATACAAACTGCCTAGACTAACAGAAGAAGAAATAGAATTCTTAAATAATCCCATATCAGAAAATGAAATCCAACAGGCCATCAAAGAACTTCCTAAGAAAAAATCCCCAGGGCCTGATGGATTCACCAGTGAATTCTATCAAACATTCAGAGAACAGTTAATCCCAATACTATACAAACTATTTGACATAATAAGCAAAGAGGGAGTTCTACCAAACTCCTTTTATGACACAAACATGGTACTGATTCCAAAACCAGGCAGATCAAAAACAGAGAAAGAAAACTATAGACCAATCTCCCTAATGAATATAGATGCAAAAATCTTAAATAGGATACTAGCAAAAAGACTTCAGCAAGTGATCAGAAGGGTCATCCACCATGATCAAGTAGGATTTATACCAGGGATACAGGGCTGGTTCAATATTAGGAAAACCATCCACATAATTGACCACATCAACAAGCAAACCAACAAGAACCACATGATTATCTCAATAAACGCAGAAAAAGCCTTTGATAAAATACAACACCCATTCCTATTAAAAACACTAGAAAGCATAGGAATAGAAGGGTCGTTCCTAAAAACAATAAACAGTATCTATCTAAAACCATCAGCTAATATCATCTGCAATGGGGATAAACTAGATGCATTCCCAATAAGATCAGGAGTGAAACAAGGATGCTCATTATCACCTCTACTATTTGACATTGTACTAGAAACACTAGCAGTAGCAATTAGAGAAGAAAAAGAAACTGAAAGCATCAAAATAGGCAAGGAAGAGACCAAGTTATCACTCTTTGCAGATGACATGATGGTCTACTTAAAGAATCCTAGAGATTCAACCAAAAAGCCAATTGAAATAATCAACAACTTTAGCAAAGTTGCAGGATACAAAATAAACCCACATAAGTCATCAGCATTTCTATATATCTCCAACACAGCTCAGCAGCAAAAACTAGAAAGAGAAATCCCATTCAAAATCACCTTAGACTAAATAAAGTACCTAGGAATCTATCTCCCGAAACAAACACAGGAACTATATCAACACAACTACAAAACACTCACCACACAACTAAAACTAGACTTGTGCAATTGGAAAAACATTAACTGCTCATGGATAGGACAAGCCAATATAATAAAAATGACCATCCTACCCAAACTTATTTATCTATTTAGTGCCATACCCATGGAACTCCCAAAAAATTTCTTTACTGATTTAGAAAAAACCATAACAAAGTTCATTTGGAATAACAAAAGATCAAGGATATCCAGGGAAATAATGAAAAAAAAAACACAAATGAGGGGGGCCTTGCAGTCCCAGACCTCAAACTATATTACAAAGCAGCAGTCATCAAAACAATTTGGTACTGGCTAAGAGACAGAAAGGAGGATCAGTGGAATAGACTAGGGGCAAGCGACCTCAGCAAGACAGTATATGATAAACCCAAAGACCCCAGCTTTTGGGACAAAAATCCACTATTCAATAAAAACTGCTGGGAAAACTGGAAGACAGTGTGGGAGAGATTAGGTTTGGATCAACACCTCACACCCTACACCAAGATAAATTCAAAATGGGTGAATGACTTAAACATAAAGAAGGAAACCATATGTAAATAAATTGGGTAAACACTGAATAGTATACATGTCAGACCTTTGGGAGGGGAAAGACTTTAAAACCAAGCAAGAAAGAATCACATAGAATCACATAGAAAGAATCACAAAATGTAAAATAAATAATTTCAACTACATCATATTAAAAAGCTTTTGTACAAACAAAACCAATGTAACTAAAATCAGAAGGAAAACAACAAATTGGGAATAAATCTTCATAAAAACCTCTGACAAAGTTTTAATTACTCAAATTTATAAAGAGCTAAATCAATTGTACAAAAAACCAAGCCATTCTCCAATTGATAAATGGGCAAGGGACATGGATAGGCAGTTTTCAGATAAAGAAATCTATACTATTAATAAGCACATGAAGAAGTGTTCTAAATCTCTGATAATCAGAGAGATGCAAATCAAAACAACTCTGAGGTATCACCTCAAACCTAGCAGATTGGCTAACATGATCGCAAAGGAAAGTAATGAATGCTGGAGGGGATGTGGCAAAGTAGAGACATTAATTCATTGCTGGTGGAGTTGTGAACTGATCCAACCATTCTGGAGGGCAATTTGGAACTATGCCCAAAGGGCAATAAAAGAATGTCTACCCTTTGATCCAGCCATAGCACTGCTGGGTCTGTACCCCAAAGAGATAATGGACAAAAAGACTTGTACAAGAATATTCATAGCTGCGTTCTTTGTGGTGGCCAAAAATTGGAAAACGAGGGGATGCCCATCAATTGGGGAATGGCTGAACAAATTGTGGTATATGTTGGTGATGGAATAATATTGTGCAAAAAAGAATAATAAAGTGGAGGAGTTCCATGGAGACTGCAACGACCTCCAGGAAGTGATTCAGAGTGAGAGGAGAAGAACCAGGAGAACCTTGTACACAGAGACTAATACACTGTGGTATAATTGAACGTAATGGACTTTTCCATTAGTGGCGGTGTAATGTCCCTGAACAATCTGCAGGGATCTAGGAGAAAAAACACTATTCATAAGCAGAGGACAAACTGTGGGAGTAGAAACACCGAGGAAAAGCAACTGCCTGACTACAGCGGTTGAGGGGACATGACAGAGGAGAGACTCTAAACGAACACTCTAATGCAAATATTAACAACATGGCAATGGGTTCGAATCAAGAACACATGTGATACCCAGTGGAATCACGCGTCGGCTACGGGGAGTGGGGGGGGAGGAAAAGAAAATGATCTTTGTCTTTAATGAATAATGCATGGAAATGATCAAATAAAATATTATAAAATTTAAAAAAATGACTTGGAATAGAGATTTAAAAAATAGGAATTTCAGGCACTGTTATCTCTGGAACTCATATTAACATCAAAGTAACCCCTCATCTGAAGCTCTTGCCTATGCTGCAATTGTCTGGCTGTTCCTGCAATTAAAAGAATTTTTCTATTTTAGAACATGATCTCCAATGGCCCTTTCTGGGCAATGAAAGGCAAATAAGCAAATATGAGAACTTCCTAGCCAGCCAAGGCCCCAGATGTAACTGTGCTTATTTCATAATTGCATGTTATTGACCCAGCTTGGATGTACTGCATCAATAGGAGTTTTTAGATTCCATTTCTGAAAAGACTGGTTAACCATGGGGTTGAGGAGGTACATTAAACCAGGAAGAATAGAAAATAGGTCTAGCCTGGCAGAGTCTCTTCAGCAATCATTGAGTATAGTAGAATATTTATAATTCAACTGAATTCATAGTTTAAAAAAATTGGGGAAGGAGCTAAGTGGATCAGTGGATTAAGAGCAAGACCTTGAGATGGGAGGTCCTGGGTTCAAAACTAGCTTCAGATACTTCCTAGCTGTGCAACTCTGGACAAGTCACGTAATCCCCACTGCCTAGCCCTTACCACTCTACTTCCTTGGAACCAATACACAGTATTAATTCTAAAATGGAAGGTGGCTCTCTTATTACCTATGTGATATTAGACAAGACACCTCACCCCTCTCTGCTTTTGTTTCTTCACTTGGGAAATGAAAGAGCTGAACCATATGACCTATGGACCTTCTAGCTTTAAAGACAGAGAGATGGACAGACAGACAAAGCATTTATTACATGTGGGTGATATACCAGGGACTGTGCTAAATGCTGGAACTTATATTCTAGTAGAGGAAGATGACACTAAAAGGAAGCAAAAAAGCAAAGGAGGAAAAGTATCCTTATAGAAAGCAAAGTAGAGAAGTAATGTGAGGAGTCATGGTGGGGTTTAAAGAAAGCACAGGGCCAGCTAGGTAGAATAGTGGATAGAATGCCAGGTCTGGAGTCTGGAGAACCTAGGTTCAGATCTGATCTTAGAC
The DNA here is from genome assembly GCF_027887165.1 of Monodelphis domestica. Taxonomy (NCBI): domain Eukaryota; kingdom Metazoa; phylum Chordata; class Mammalia; order Didelphimorphia; family Didelphidae; genus Monodelphis; species Monodelphis domestica. Next base: position 65,612,023 of record NC_077234.1, read on the forward strand.
ACTTCCTGCTATGTGACCCTGGAAAAGTCACTTAACCTCAGTTGCCTAACTCTTGCCATTTTGTCTTTAAATTGTTACTAATACAGAAAGTAAGAGTTTTTTAAAAAGAAAGAAAACATAGCTGGTATGTTTCTTCAAGTAGAGATTCAGGGAAGAACTCATTAATTGGAAAAAGAGTCATTTAAATATAGAATTGTCTCATAAGATGGGCTATTTCAGTAGTCATGTTCCCTACTCCAATCCAACCAGAGCATTACTGTCTTCTCATTGCCTAGAGGATAAATTTTTAATCCTTACCATGGCACTCAAGGCCCTCCAGGAAGACTCCTGCTTCCCTTTTCAGTCTTATCTCCCATATCTTTTGATACTAATACTTCACTTCACTTGGAGAATACACAGAACTTATCTATTAATTCAGTATTGCCTCAAACAATACATGAGTATTATTGTCATTGAGTTTTTACTCATAATATTATCCTCCCTTTGGATGCTCTCCCACCTTCTTTTGATTGGTGTTAAATCCTGGTCTTCCTTTGATATTCAGTGTGTTGTAGTGAACAGTTTGCTGAACTTGAAGTCAGAAAGACCTGGATTTGAATTCTGCTTCATACTCTTATTAGGCTGTCTGCCTCAGTTTCCTCATCTAAAATGGGGAGACATGTAGCCCCTATTCCAAAAGGTTGATGTGAGGATCAAATAAGATAATATATGCAAAGTGCTTAGCAAACCCAAAGGCAAATATGTTTCTATGTTCTACAAACTCTTTTGTAAACATGTTATTTTTATTCCTAATACTACTGCTTCTGCTACTGTTGCTTTTGTTCCTCCTGCTGCTACCACCACCACTGCTACTACTACCACTACCACTACCACTACCACTACTAATCCTCCTCCTACTTCTACACCTCCTCTTCTTCTTCCTCCTCCTCCTCCTCTTATTACTACTTCTACTGCTACTACTACTGCTACTACTACTACTACTACTATTACTACTACTACTTCTACTACTACTACTACTACTACTGCTACTACTACTATTTCTCCTCCTTCTCCTCTTCCTCCTCCTCCTCCTTTTACTACTACTTCTACTGCTACTACTACTACTGCTACTACTACTACTACTACTACTACTACTACTTCTACTACTGTGAATTTTAGATTTACTCCACCCTGCTTAGTCTAGCAACCAGGAATGTTTACACCCCTACTTAAGGGTTAAGTGTTGAGGAAGATGGCCTATGACCAACATGTGCTAGCAAGTAGCAAATAAGAAACAACTGATAGACCCCTGGGCTGTCCTAAGTCAAGCTTAAGCTACCATTGGTACATGTGAGACACAGGAAGTGATGTAAAAAAAAAGTCTATGTATTTGCGGGACTTCCTCTTGCTGGGTTCTCTTTGCCAGCAGAGGCATTGAGCTCGGGGTCTCTCTTGGAGATGTTGGGTTTGGCTAGCAGTGTGGCTTGTGGCAGTGTTTTGGCGTCTTGGTGTGGATCAGGTGAGGCATCTTCCCTGAACTCTCTCAGAGTTTAGGCTGATTCCTTTTTTCCCTTTACCTTTCCTAAAATGATATCCACCTAGGAGGCTCCTCATCTCAGAGGTGGCCTTGTGGCTGGAAGCTGAGCTAGATTAAATCTTGGAGGAGGTCTCATGGTTGAGGTCTCTAAAATCCCCTTGACTCAGGCTATTCCTGAGAAATCTTATACCCCTTTCCCTCTCTCTTCTTAATTCCTTCCTTCTATATTAATTAAACCACCATAAATTTCCCAAACTGACAAGTATTTTTATTGGGATTTGAATTAATCCCTGGTGACTATAAGTATAATATATTAGTCAAAACCCCCTAAATTTACCCCTTACACTACTACTACTGCTGCTGCTGCTGCTACCAATACTACTACTGCTACTACTACTGTTTCTATTACTATCCCAGATCCTACCTACTCCATGAAGCCTTCCCTGTCTTCACCTCTCTTTGATGATTGAACTTTCTTATGAATCTAAGAGTGATCATTGTCTCCCATGCACTTGGCATATTATTATTTCCTGGTATATTATTTCTTGGTTTATTGTTATTATTATTACTACTTGATGTATTATTATTATATCTTTTCCATGCCCTTACATTCTAATGGAGAAGATAACATAAAAGTGAGCTGAAAAGCAGGGTTATGGATGGAACAGGTCCTGGAGGAAGGTGAAGGTGAAAGTACCCATTAAGAGGGTACAGAAGACAAAATCCTATGGAGAGTCAGGAATTTAGCCTAGGAAATGAAGACAAATTTGGATTCCTGAAAATGGAGTATCTAAAATGAATTAGCCAATCAAATGGAGAGGCTGCTGGGACAAAGGATTCTTCCAAGGGAATGAGCTTCTAGGGTGAGGAGGTTTCTATGGCATGGAAGACAAAGTCATGTATTGCCATAGAATAGTAGACACCTCAGGAAAGGACCTGGAGACATCTTGCCTGGATGGCTGCCTGTCAGTGAATCCACCAGGGAGGCAACACAGAGGCATGCCTGTGTCAGTCATAGAAAGCTTGGACTTGAAGCCAGGGAAATGAGTTCAAATCCAGCTTCAGGTCCTTCCTAACTGTGTAACCTTGGGGCAAATCGCAACTTCTGTCTGCCTCAGTTTTTTCAAACTATAAAATGGGAATAATAACATCCTTTATCTCATAGGATTGTTGTGAGGATCAAATGGGATAATATTTGTAAAGTTCTTGGTATATCATGGGTGCCATATAAATGTTGATGCCCTTCTCCTTGTCTTTGCCTTTTACCTTCACCTCCCATGCTCAAGGAGCCAAGTCAAAAGAGGAAAGGGTTTGGAAAAGGACAGAGAATTGGTCCAAAAAATTAAATGCTATCAAGGCATCAAGGAATGTAAATACAGAAAAAAAGGCCACTGGGTTTGGCCAAAGGGAGGCCATTATGACCATGGAGAGGTATATTTCATCAGAGTGGTGGGGACAGAAACCAGACAGCAAAGGGGTAAGGGGGAGCTGCATAGAGATGGAGTCCTAAATTACTCTTTCTAGAATTTTGGCAAGGAAGGGGAAGAAAATACTAGGATGATAATTTGAGGGACTGGTAGGTCTAAGGGGAGATCATTTGCTTATTTTCAATTAGGTCAATTGAAGCATGTTGCTAAACTGATGGAAGAGTCGGTCAAGAGCTACAGACAAAGGTACATGAAAAATGGTGTATTGAAGAAGCAAGAGAAAGAAAGGAATGAAAACGAGGTTACAGAGGGAGAGGTTACTTTGAAAAAGAAAAGGATTCGCTCCTTGTTTGAAATTATAGGGAAGGAAGAGAGAACAAGTGTTTAGAGGAGTGGAAGAAAGGAAATAATTCATGTTGCATACCTTCAGTCTCAATAGAGGAGAAGAAAGGTCATTCAGTGAGCATTATAGAGAGGACCTGGCTTTGATGGGTTGAAGAAAAAAGAAAAGGGTTGAACTGACTGCTGTAAAGAGTGTCCTAGCCAATCTGTGAGAGATGATTGCAATGAGGATTGGCAGCAGAGATTAGATGGCATACTTTTCTAATGGGCTCAATCAACCCTGTTCCAGAATTTCCTCCAGAAGCACTTGCCAGCTCTGGAGCAGCAATATGGAAGAAAGAATGTGGGAGATGCCTTAAAAAGGAATGTTAGCAAGGAATGAATGATGGAAGTTCAAGGAGTTCAAAGTTGAGGAGGTTGAGATGACTGACCACAGAGTTAATACTGAACAGGGAGAGAAGTGAGACTAGCATGGATCAGAGGATCCTAAATCTAGGGCTAGAGGTTAGCACAGAGAAGTTAAATGACTTGTCCAAGGTCACTTAAAAAGTATGCACCAGAGTCAGAATTTGAACACAGGAAGGTTAGTAACTTTCCCAAGGTTATGTAATATTGGAGGTGAGATTTGAAACCCAATCCTCTTATTTCAGAGGTGAAACTCTTTCTGCTCCACTGGAAAGCATCGAGCTAATTAATCTATTAAACGGATGGGAACTGAAGTATTAATGATTGGTAATGATTTAATCTATTTTCCCTCTCCTGTTTGAAAATTGAGGAAAGTTTTCAATGATTTAGCCCAAAAGAGTGAAAGTTAAGAAATGTCAGGAGCTGCAGGGAAATTATTTTCAGAAAAAAGAAGGCTTTGGGGAGGAGGCCCTTAAAAGACAGCATTAGTAAGTGGGGGGTGAGAACAGAGTCTCTGTGCTGTAGGTTTAGAATTGGTCTCCAAGGCTATTATAATCCATTCTAATAACTCTTATCAATGACAAGCAGTAAGTGACACGTGGAGGAATTGGGGAGATCAAGAATACCCAGACCAAATTATTCCTTTCAGCATATCAGAAATGAATGAAAAAGTGTAATATCTCAGTTCTTTATGCCTGATTTAAAAGTAATCTTGGCTCAAAGATGGATTCAAAGGTCTGGAAAATTTTGAGAATAGCTTTTTGGTGAGAATTATTTTTTTTTGCCAAAGCAATTTTCCAGATTTACTAGACTTAGAAGTTTTATTGCTATATATGCAATGGAAAACACAAATTCCAAACAATCAGAAGGCCATGATGATGAAGTAATTTTTTATTCTTATACCCCAAAGGCGCCTGTGAGATTTCTTTGCTTTATAAGCTTGGGTTTGCAAGACAATTCATCAAAATTGTTTATTTCTCCTAAGTACTTTGCTGGCAATTCAGATATGCTATTCCCAGGTGGACACTGGACCTCGCTTAGGTTCTTAATTTCTTTTGCCCAGACTATGTTCAAATTTCTATCATAGGCATTTCTGATTTCTTAACCTTGATACCTTGATTCCTGTCCTCATCCATGCATTATCTGACCACCTACATCCTTTTTTCTTACCCACTTGCTGCCCCTAGAAAGGAAGAAGGAAGGGAGGAAGGAAGGAAGGAAGGAAAGAAGGAAGGAAAGAAGGAAGGAAGGAAGGAAGGAAAGAAGGAAGGAAGGAAGGAAGGAAGGAAGGAAGGAAGGAAGAAAGGAAGGAAGGAAGGAAGGAAGGAAGGAAGAAGTATGTGAAGAAAAGAAGGAAGGAAAGTAGAAAGGGAAGAAGAAGAGAAGGTATGAGGGAAAGGAGAAAAGGAAGAAAAGAAGGAAAGAGAGAATGAAGAAAGGAAAGAGGGAAGGAAGGAACAAATGAATGTCCAATATAGAAATTTATTTTGCTTGGCTATGTTTGTATGATATAATGATTTTGTATTTCTTCCTTGGTTTTCATTAACTCTAGACTTTGTCTTGCCAGCATTACCAATTTCATAGCTGTTTTGTGCCTTTAAGCACTTTTGGTACCTCGTCTAATTTTAAACATAACTACCTTGAACCCCATCTAATTCCTGCCATTCCCAATTCTAACCTCAGTCCAATGACTTCAGTTCTCTTGCTGTCCAAAGTGTAAACCAGTGAGCATTCATGAAAGTTTATCACTCCAGTATTCTACCTTATATGTCCAAATAGAGTAGGTTCTACTTTCCTGAGCAGATAAATCACAAGAAAGATAGTACCTGTGAAAGTCAAGTCTTAGAAATCAATTCCTTTGTTTCTTAAAGACCCAGTGGTTTCCCAAATTCCTCCATCTTTTAAATGTTCAGTGGCATTCATTGTAATTGGACCAAAGAAAGATAATTAAATATATTGGTCATGAACCATAGATTTCTTTTTACTTCTTTAGAAAACTATGTGTAATATGTCTTACATTTGCTGCAATCATTTGCTTTATATTTTATATAATCTGGATATTAAATGTACCTTTGGTAAGCAGCACATTTTTCCATATCTAACTATATACATGCCAACTACTATTGTAATCATTAGGTTTTCAACAGGATTTAAACCAGGGAAGTTCCCTGCCCGCTGAAGCATGTTTACTTGTAATTTGAATGAATGTCTTAACCTTTTATATAAGGTGACATAATACAAGGCCATATTACAGCATTCCCTCTCCATTGGGGAATTCCTATAATTCCAGAAAGTTTATTAATATATTTATTGGACTTTATTATTCCAAGAGTAAAGACTTCCAGGCCTGCCAAAGTTAAGAAATACCCAGACCTTACACAGGCTCATCTGGACTTCTAACAGCAGTTTCGATATAGCCTTGAATGAAAAAGGAGGTTTTATCAGTAAAAATTACCTTTTCTGATCTTTGCTGTTCTGGTCTTTATACTGTCTTGTCCACGAAAACATTTTTTTCTTATGGAAAAGTTAGCAGTTACTTAAAATTTCATTCAATTTCTTCTTCACACTGTATTTATTTTTTTAAATCTTTATGTGGAGTGGGACTATAGCCCATAAGGAAAAATAGAGTGTCTAAGGCAAAATTTACCTACTTCACAATTTTGTTTCTAAAATACTATTAATTTAATTCCTTCCACCAAGACTTTTCCTTCATATTTGTTGTATCTTTGGCAGGTTGGTAGAACACTAAATAGAGTGCTAGACCAAGAGTCAAGAAAGGCTTGAGTTCAAATCCTGTCTCAGATACTTCACTATGGAACCTTGGGCAACTTGCTTAATCTCTTGCAGCCTCAGTTTCCTCAAGTGTAAAATAGGAATGATTTTACTTATATCATTTATATCATGGTTGTTTTGAGGAACAAATATGATAAAAAATAAGGTATCTTGTAAACTTAAATGCACTATATAAATGCCAACTACTATTCTTATAATGATCATTATTATTCCATAACAAATCTGACCAGGGTGATACAATTTCTCCCCTGTGATCTGCTGAGAATCATCATCCATCAAATCATTATTAAATATATGTGGTTCCTGGAACTGTTCCTCAGAGTTGTGGAAGATGTCCCAAGCATCCAAGCAGCAGAGGACTAGTTTCGCCCCAGGCTTCTCTTTGTGAATGGCATTTTCTTTGCATGAAGCCATAGTCACATAGGGATCCTTCAGTGAGATGCTTGATAACTTATAAAACTTTGGCTTAGCCTTTCACATACAGGAAGCACACTCTTCAGTCCAAACAAACCAACCTTTTTCCTCTTCCTCATACTGTCCACTGGTAATATATCACACTTAGCATATCTATCCTTACCTTTGCCTCTTGAAATCCTTGGTTTCCTTTGAGACTCAACTCAAGGGCCACCTTCTTCAAGACTTTTTTTGTGGAGAGCAGCTAGGTGGCTCAGTGGATTCAGAGCCAGGCCCAGAGATGAAAGGTCCTGGGTTCAAATTTGATCTCATACATTTCCTAGATCTGTGACATTGTCTAGCCCTTGCCACTTTTCTGTCTTAGAATTGATACTAAGGAAAGGAAAGCACATGAATCATGTAACCATGGAAAAATACCTAAAAATAAACTTTTTAAATTGATATCTTTATATGTAAAAAAGAGAGGATTGATATTAAGACAGAAGGTAAGAGTTTTTTTAAAAAGTTAAGATCCTTGAGAACAGGGATTCATCTTCCTAAATTCAAATCCATCCTCAAACACTTATTAGTCATGCAACCCTGAGCAAGTCACTTTGCCCCATTGACCTCAGTTTCCTCATCTATCAAATGAGCTGTAGAAGGAAATGGCAAAACACATCAATATCTTTGCCAAGAAAACCCTAAATAAGGTCACAAAGAGTCAGACAGGACTGAAAAAAGACTAAACAATAACCAACTGAGATCATATTTGTAAAAATCACTTAGTGCTTTTTACCAAGTGCTTGGCTCACAGTATACACTAGATGAATGCTAATTCTTTTCCATTCTCTGGAATTTTTTCTGCGTAGTGCACAGAGAATGGAGCTAGGAGTAATAAGTGACATCAGCAGAGACAAATTTGGGTTTGGTGTAAAGAAAAACTTTCTAATAATAATTAGAGCTATCCAAAAGTGAAACAGACTGCTTCATCAGTCATCAGTTTTCATTCATTAAGTGCCTATTATATGCCAGGCACTTTATTAAGTACTGGGTAGTAGACTGTTTGATAATGGGTTCTCTCTGGTTAGTGCTTTTCAAACAGGGGATGTATAACCACTGTAGGTCCACTAGAGTAAATTCTCCTTCAAGTGCTGTTTGGACAAGATCGCCTCTCAGGACCCTTCCAACTCTGAGATTCCATCTTGTGGAGTTCCCCCAGACCTTAGTAATAGACTATAGCTAGCACATGGTTTGTTCTATATGACAAGTGCAATACAACAGGATAGGAATTAATATCTATGCTCAGATTCCCTTGAAGAAGGAGGGAATTAGGAGTTCTTGGGAGAAGAAAAACAGTGGTGACCTGAAGAGATTTTGTGAGAATTTATTCCTTCCTGTTGTTCCTCCTTTGTTGCTAAATATTTCGACTTGCTCTTCTACTGCTAGCCAGAACACAGGAGATCATTTCTGAAATGAAAAGGTCTTGCTGTAAAGGCACAGAAATTAGTTATTGCCATAAAAATCTCCATTTGAATTTGTAAAGGTGCCCTCATGAGCTACATCAATTCTAACTTTGAAAAAATAACTCTTAATGTGAGCATTTACTTAAGAGGAATAAAGAATACATGAGGTGCCTGGTGCCACCCTAGAGTTTACTTCTCAGCCTTCTGAGCTAAAAGTATAATTTCCAAAACTGTCTCCTGTGGCTTTTGTTTTCCAGGTATGTTGATTATTTCATTCTGTCAAGAATAGCAAAATAATACAAACTGGAAAGGACAGTATGGACACAGTGACAGACTGCTTCTATGTTCTAGGGACCAATTTAGCTAAATTTGGAGTTGCTTATCACATAGTGATGAATTATTCAACCCCAGCAATTCCTTTTTTTTAAACCTTTATCTTCTCTCTTTGAATCAATACTATGTATTGGTTCTAAGGGAGAAAAGGGGTAAGGGTCAGGCAGTTGGAATTAAGTGACTTGCCCAGAGTCACATAGCTAGGAAGTGTCTGAGGTCAGATTTGAACCAAGGACCTCCTGATTCAAGGCTTAACTCTCTATCCATTGAGCCACCTAGGCTGCATCCATTCCAGCATTTCTTGAAAACTAGTAAGTCCAAGAAAGATTAAAATATCAGTTGGTAAAAACAGTTCCAAATACTAGCAAAAATGGCAGCTAAGTAGCATGGTAGATAGAGCAGTAGATTTGGAGCAGAGAAGACTGTTATTCAAATCCTGCCTAAGACACTTCTAAGTTATGTGAACCTGGACAAGTCACTTAACATTTTCTCTGTCTTAGTTTCCTTATCTGTGAAATGAAGATAGTAGTAGTATACCTCCTTGGGCCACTATGAAAATAAAATGAAATAATATTTATAAAGTGTTTTGCAGAACTTAAAGTGTTATGAAAATACTCAACGTTGTTACTGCTATGATTACTATTATCCTGGATATTCTGAAGTAATATCTCTACTGCTCTGAATGAGACCTACAGTTCATAAATTGTAAGAATTTGAGATATTTTCCGGCCATGTGAAAAATCACACCAAGATTCTAAAAGAATCCTCCCTGGCTCTTGAGTAATTTTTTCCATTTAGGTTTTTATTTTTCCAACAATGATACAGGAAACCACATCCTAGAACCCAGAATAAAAGTGCATGTTGGATGACGATCAGTAAGCAAAATGATGTCAGTGGGCTAGAACAATAGACCAAATCAAAAAGGATAGAACTTAATAAGGAGCCATGCACTTAGATCTAAATAATCAACTTTAAGTACATAGGGCTAGATGACACTTCATGTGATAAAGTTCTATCTTTTTTTTTAATCTTTTGGGCCATAAGTCATCACCATGACATCAAAGCTCAGAAAAACCGGATGGCCCCCTAGATTGCATGGAGAGGTATAGTATCCCAAGGAAGAAAAGTGAGAGTAACACTATACACTGCCCACTGCCTTAGGAAGATACCTCCAACTGAAGGAGAGTTACCACTATAGTCAGAATCTTCATCATTACCATCACAATTATGTATTAAAATAATAATAATCATATTATAATTATAAAATAATAATAATTATATTAAATCCATTATCAATTCTGCATTAAATACATCATTCTCAAGTTACTCTCATAGCATTTAAAGCACTTTACAAATATTACCTTATCTTAACACCTACAAGAGGCAAGTGTTAATATTATCCCCATTTTACAGTTGAGGAAATGGAGGTAGACAAGAGTTAAATGACTTGCCCAGGATCACACAGTCAACATATCTTCTCAATTCTAGGTCCATTATCCATTGTGCCACACAGTTGCAGATTATAAGGGTTAAAATTAGGAGTTCAACAAAAGTGAGGAGAGAAGTTGAATAAAACACAGTTTAATTTGAGAAGTACAGATAGAAAATAGAAAAGGAAGAAAGAGAGACTATTATTCTAATACCCTATGACTTCACCTAAATTCCCAGTACTAAGTAAAATTTCTAATAACCTACTTTAACTGTCTTCTGAGGACAAGTTCTTCTTGCCTGGTAAAGACCAGGCCTATATAACCTACCCTATTTCAAGTTGATTCACTAACTACCTGTCTTCCTAAATAATCAGACATTCACCACCCACGAACTCCTTCAATCTGTTTCTACCCCACAACTGTCAGTAGTCAATTGCCAGTAGCAGAGACAGACCTCCTGCTCTCTCCAGATCCAGAGGCAAAAGCCCCTAACTGCCAACATTCCTTCTCTCCCCTCATCTCCCTAGTAATGGAATCTTTAGCTTTGGCTCAATGAAACCTATCAGTTCTGCTCTACTTAGAAATTCTGCTCTCTTGTCTCTAAAAGAGACAGAGGGAGAAATTAAGAAAATCCCTTTAACATTGTTTAGAACCTTCAGGATTATGTCCTAGACCAAAGGTTCAGTTGGAGAAACTGAAAAGGTTTTAACCTAAAGAAAAGAAGACATAAAGTAAAATACAGTAACTGATTAGGTGCTACAGTGGATAGAACACTGGGCTTGGAATCAGGAAGATATTTTCCTGAGTTCAAATATGGCTTCAGACACTTACTAGCTGTGAGACCTTGTATATGTCACTTAACCCTATTTGCTTCAGGAATTTCAACTGAAAAATGAGCTAGAGAAGGAAATAGAAAACCACTACATTATCTTTGCCAAGGAAACCCCAAAGGGGATCATGAAGAGTCAGACATAACTAAGAAATGAGGTAATAGATTTTTGTCTATTTGGCTTCAGGGATCAGGATAAGAAGAAATAGGTAGAAACTGCAGAGGCAGATTTTGCCTTGATATAAAGGAAAACTAAACAACAATTAGTTATCCAAAAATAGAATAGGTTCTCCAATCACTGGAGATTTTCAGGTGAAATTTAGATAACCACATATTATCATGGCATAGAAACAATTCTTGATCAGGTATGCCTGGGACTAGATGACTGCTTGGGTTCCTTCCAACTGTAAGTTAATGTGATTCAATAATATTTGAAGGAAAAAAAGACATCTTTAGTAATATCATATTACTAAAAAACCCAGTTTAAGAGAACAGAAATCAATATTTGGCCATTCCCCCCTATAGATTTGATTGAAGATTCATTCAATGATGGAGTAAATTCTCATATAATTTAAGTTTCAATCTTTTCCCTTAACACCTAGATACATACTTGGCATCAGATATTACAGCTTATTGACTTTGTGGTAACATTGGTAAGACTTTACCTCTCCTAAAAAAATAAAAAATGGAAACATTTCTACATAGTAACAAGCAGAACTCAAGATCTTTTTCTATTCTGTTTTGTAAGATTATGAATTTAGAGTGAGAAGAAGGGAGAGTAGAATCTATTTATTCCAACCACATCATTTTATGGATGACAAAACTTAGGTACTCAGAGTTGACTTGACCAAGGTCACACAGGAAGCAAACATCAAAGACAATATTTCAACCCACGTCCTCTGATTGTAGAGTCAGTACGGATCTCATATTGCTGCAAGTAAAATAAAGGACTTGTTTAGATTCCAAATGGTTTTTTTCCCCCATCCAAATGATTGACAAAGATATTGCTTTTTCCATTGCCAGACTAATAAAACAGAATCAATAAAATACATTGCTTTGGCACACAGTGAGTTCTCCAAGGCTTTTGATTGCCCTTTACCTAGCTCATTCTGATTCATTTTGAATGAACTAACTCTGGTGAAAATTTCAGACTAAATAGTAAATGTGGAGTTCAAGGAAGGGAAAATGATCTAGGTCAGTGAGGCTGAACTCTTTTGGAGTTTTAATCTCCTCTCTTGAATCTCTTCCCCTCCTTGAGCCTTGTCTTCCAACCAATCCCTCCCCCTGCCAGACTGAAAAAGTATTCTATCAAAACAATTAAAATTCCCATGCTGTTTTAAAGCTTGCAAAAGGCTTCCCTGACCTGATGAGGTCAGAATATATTGTGTATATGGAAATGTGTTTGTAAAGACATTTTTTGTTTGTTTTTTTGACTGGGTCTGTGATTTCAATGCTATCAAAAATCCCCTTATCAATACAGATCTTCATTGAGGATCTTAGAGAATTGCCTAGAGCAGACTTGCCCAGGGTCACTAAGGTGGCATGTGCCAATTAGGACTTGGAACTAGGTCTTTCTGATTCTGAAATCTGTTCTCGATCTACTATAACATCATATTGTGTTATATGGAAAGACTAAGTGTCAGGAATGTAATTGTGTAGGTTTGTATACATGCATGTATATAACTACACATAAATATATTCATATTTATTTAAAATATGAATTTTAAGTAAATAATTTTTAAATAAAAATAATAAAATGTTAAATTTAAATGAAATATATTTTAAATAAAAATGGAATTATTAAGCCAAAACAGCAGGGATTTAAACACTTACTATGAAAAGTCAGGATTGTGGGGGTACAAACCTCAACAAAAAGGAAATGGTTCCTGACCTCAAAAGGTTTACATTCAAATGGGGAAAAGAAAATATATAAGGGAGCTGAAAATATTGGGGGCTTGGAGATGATGATGGGGATCTAGTGCTTCGGATATTGTAGAAAAAATCCTGGCGAGTTAGAAGTGAAACCTGGAGAGAAATGAAAAACACCCAGGAGCCATCAGGGTCCTCTTGGAAGTTCAAAGTTCCTGGACAATTCAATGGCAAAGTCCTGGTCACAGGTGAGGAAAAGTCATCAGAAGATATTGGAACAATATAGACTTGTCTTCATGGAGAGACAGATAAATACAGAAGTAAGTAAAGCTGAATTTGAACTCATGTCTATTCTACCTGAGGGCCAATGCTCTATCTACTTCACCAACCAACTACTTTTAGGCAAGTCCACAAGAAGCTTCATTCTATTGAGGAGATACAATATATAACAGAAAAGTAAAAACACTGTATTCACAAAGTCATTTCAGGAGGGAAAGTGTCTAAGAGAAGGGACCTGAGCTCTACTTTAAAGGAAACTAGAGCATTAGTGAGATTAGAGAGCATGTGCCAGATATGGGGAGACACATTCAAAATCACAGAGACGGAGAAAAGAATTTCAATGCAAGAGCTAATAGGGCAGGCCAATGGTAATGGGAAGTACATTTTAAAAGAATCATCTGAAATATGATTGGATAGATCAGTGGGAGCCAAATTGAGAAATACTTTATCCTTCTAAAAAGAAAAAAAAAATTAAATTCTAACTAATTGGAAGTTAGTTTCTAGTTAATTAAGGTTTTGGGTTTTTTTTTTTTTAACTACATTTAGCCTATTTCTTGAATAACATTTCTTGAATAGACATATAATATAAATGGCAATTTATGGCCAGGACAAGGAACAATTGGACCTCTAGCTAAAGCAATCATTAACTGTGAAGCAATAAAATGTTAACATCTTTCATAAGGTGGAAGGTCAGCAATGAAAACTGTTCATAAGAAAAGTGTATATCTGTTTTGTGGTTCTGAAAATTACTACATGCCTCTTGGAGGGTCAGGAGGTTCTGCTTATCCCATTCCATATGGGATTCACATCCCTATGGCAAGAACTAAGTGCATAAAAAATGTGAAAATAGTTGGGGAGGGAGGGAGGGAGAGAGAGAGAGAGAGAGAGAGAGAGAGAGACAGAGAGAGACAGAGAGAGAGACAGAGAGAGAGAGACAGAGAGAGAGAGACAGAGAGACAGAGACAGAGAGACAGAGACAGAGACAGAGACAGAGACAGAGACAGACAGAGACAGAGAGACAGAGAAAGAGAGAGACATAGACAGAGAGAGAGACAGAGAGAGGGGGGAGGGAGAGAGAGGGAGAGGGAGAGACAGAGGGAGAGAGAGACAGAGAGGGAGGGGGGGAGAGGGAGAGAGAGACAGATGGAGAGAGAGACAGAGAGGGAGGGGGGGAGAGGGAGAGAGAGACAGATGGACAGAGAGAGAGAGAGAGAGAGAGAGAGAGAGAGAGAGAGAGAGAGAGAGAGAGAGAGAGAGAGAGGGAGAGAGAGAGAGAGGGAGGGAGAGAGAGAGAGAACTAAAAGTCAAGTCACATTGGCTTGTCATATAAGGATATGGCTTGTAACCTTCCTCACTCAAAGGGGGGAAAATTAGCATCACGTCCTAGTGGCAGTAATAGCACATTATGCCTTTCCTCTATTCTCTGGCAACTGCTGAGAAATCCCCCCAGCTGAATTTTTGCTATATTCTCAGCACTGTAATTTTGCCAGCTGGAACAACACTGCTGGCAATCTCGGAGACCTGCTGTGGCTTCTTCCCCCTGTGGGGACGCTGGCTATTTAAGGGTCTGCTAGTACTCCATGATCTCGTTTCTTGTAAAAGTTCTCTCATTAGGATCCATTTCCCACCAACTGCTGCTGTCCAAGCTGAGCCTGGCGTGTCAGGGAGCCCGACATTATTGCAACGACACAACGGGCAAGCTGCCCAGCAGCCCCATAGCCCTGTCTTGCTCCGGTCTACAAGACCAATTCCATTCCCCTTTCCCAGACTCCAGTGACAATGTGGTATAGCACTTTGGGGCAGAGTGGAATATGAGCACTTGAATGCAATGAGGTTTTTTCCCCCTGGCCAGGACCCAAAACGCTGTAAGGACAGATTTCTACCCCGTGGCATTTCATCCAAAGCAGGAATAGAGAAGCAGCCAATGCACTGGGCAGAGGAGGGAAGGAATGGGAGACGGGAGAGCCAGGGAGAGGGGAAGAACACTGCCGAGCTTAAAATTTGCTCTGGTATTGAGTTCTAAGATCCCGGAATATGAAGCACTCGTGAATATACATGAATGCCATTTTTGTACATGTGTTTCTAAACACTGGCTGATCTGTATTTAATAACAAGGACTATAATCTCTAGCCGTAATCAATAACTCCTGTTTCTATAGCACTGTCTGAGCCCAGAGACTAACACATTGGGAGGCAGCCGGATTTAAAAGCACAGGTTCTGAAGCCTGAGGATCTCCGTTCAAATCTTTCGCTCTCTGCAAAATAAGGAGGTAGATTAGACCCCCCTGGGGTTGCTCCCATCTCTAGAGTGATGGTCCTCTAATCTCACTTGATCTTCCCCATAGAAAACCCTGCTATGATGTCTTATCATGGCATGGAGGGAATCTTAGTTCTCAAAAGGCTGCTCCAGTGGTTCCCAAGTTCTACGTTATCTCATGCTGGAAAGGCTTCCAGTGGAATCCTAGCAACAGACCGGTGCCTCGCAAGGATCCCTGAGAACCTTATCACCAGTCTTAGCCACTTGATAGCACATTTTTTTTTTTGGCCATGAAAAAGATGAAAACCTAAAATGCTTGCTAGTCTTTTAAGGTCACCTTTCTGTTACTGCAGTAATGATGGCAGAATGAAAGGAAATGGGCAGGGGATGCTTAGAATCACAGAAATTTATGGCCATCTATAAACTTTAACTAGACTTCAGTACTTTCAATGTGAGAACTTTGCCAATAGCCAACAATTGACTCAATCTAGATGTATTCAATCAGATAGCCCTTGACATTTTTACAATAAATGAAATCAGGAGCCAAAAGGACATTGCAGCTAAATGGGCTTTGTGGGGTGTGGAGAAGAGGCTCAGTGGTCCAGTCCTCATTGGAGAGGCAAATAAAATAATTGGTAGACTTGGTTTTAGGAGGCAGGTGTGGCTCAGTAATGAAGAGCACTGACTTTGGAGTCAGGAAGAAAAACACCTGAACTCAAATCTAGCTTTATACACTTTCTAGCTTGAGCAGGTCACTTAAACCTCTGCAAGCCAGAAGCAGTTAAGTGACTCAGTAGATAGCATGCTTGGCCTAGAGTCAGGAAGACCAGAATTCAAATCAGGCTTCAGTAACTTCCTAGTTGTATGACCCTGGACAAGTCACTTAACCTCTGCTTACCTTGACAAAAGGGCCCCCTGGAAAAGGAAATGGCAAACCATTCTAGTATCCTTACAAAGAAAATTCCATGGATAGCTATGGTCCATGGGGTCACAGAGAATCAGACACAACAATAACAACAAAGGCTTGGTTTTGTCACATGTCCAAAGAGAAGAAACATCTTTTAAAGCATGATTTCTGAACCTCGAGTTCATGGACCCTGAAGGGCATAAATGTACATTTTTAAGGAACCTGTCAGTTGGGAGGGGGGATTCCATTTTTAGTTTCACTAACATCTCTAATAAAAGTATAAAAGAAATTATCATTTTAAAACTATGAATGGCAAAAAAACCCCACAGTAATACAAAATTTCACTAGATTGCCAAAAAAGTCCATGACACAGGCAGAAATATTAATTACCTCTAATTTGATGGTATAATTGAACATCTTTCATTGCAGTGATTGTGCTTACAATTGTCAAAAATCTCATCACAAAAATAATTGCAATTTATGTGATCTCTGTTGTGAAGGGTGAGTAGGAAGAGAAATTCTCTAAAGAAATTAGGAAATATCCTCCAAATTAATTAATCTCATATTCAGTGTCAGCAATACAAAGATGGTGAAAATGTCAGAAAACATGATAGAAGAGTAAGAAATGAAAGATAACAAAGCCCTGCAGATTACATGAAGGCCTCACATTAAAATGCTCTGAATACTTTCCTTAAGAAATAGGAAAGGAGCAGGGAGGGAGCACAGTGGATGGAGCCTAGAAATGGGAGATCCTGGGTTCAAATCTATCTTTGAACTATGATAGAAGCTAAGAGATTAAACAAATAAAGTGTAAGAAAGTGCTAGATTTGCCTAGAACATGAAATATCATACAAACATACACAAAAGAAATGAATTCTATTTTAATAGACAGAAAATAGCTGACTGCTGGTGTTGAAATCATTTCTGCATCAGTTTTGTATATGGTTGGACCATCAATTTGTTAGAATATTCTTTTTTTTAAAACCCTTATCTTCTGTCAGAATTAATACTATGTATTAGTTCCAAGGCAGAACAGTGGTAAGGGCTAGGTAATTGAAGTGAAGGGACTTGCCTAAAGTCACACAACTAGGAAGTATCTGAGACCACATTTGAAACCAGAACCTTGTGTCTCTGAACCTGGCACTCAGTCCACTGAGCCATCTAGCTGCCCTCTAGAATTGTCTTCTTATACCTTCCCCATCCTCACATACTCTTGTCACAAAGCCATTGCCCTTCTTGCTGTTCTTCATACAAGATACTCCATCTCCAAATTCTAGATATTCTTAATGACTATCCCTTTACTAGTTGTGCACACTTGGAGACATTCTATATCTATTAAATGAGGGGCCTGAACCAGATGACCTCTGAGTTTTTTCCAGCTCTAAATCTATGATCCTGAGTTACTTGACCTTTCCAAGAATCAATTTCCTTATTTGTAATATGTAGTAGTTAGACTATAGTATTTCTAAGCCCCTTTCTCATTTGGAATCCTGTGAGCAATAAAGTTGTCAGCTGAGAGCCCACTCAACTTAAGCATTCTTTGATATTTCTATTTTACCAATTCCTTAAAAATAATTTCAACTGACTAGTTTTTTTGGGGGAAGAAAGACCCTCAAACTCATCAGGGGATAAAGCCAGCTCCAGTGCCTAAGATGCATTCCCTCTAGATTTATAATTAATCTGCTTGGTATTTTCTATCTATACACTAAAATTCATCTGAATATTTGTGCTGTCTGGGGATTTCACTGATTAATCCATAAAGATTAATTAACACAGCCCACCCAAGGAAAAGAGTTGTTAAATTTTGCTTTCTTCACTGACAGTGAATAAAGGATTCTTTCCAGTTACACAGCAAGAAAATAAAATTGTCAATAAAGTCATGCAAATGAGTAGTGTAAATGACTTTTAACTAGAAAATATATTTTTTTTTTACAAAATAAGCCATTACTTTACTCTGAATAATTTTCGTCATTTAAATAGCAGCAAGTTTCACCAGTTTTAAGAGATGAAACTATAAATGCTATATGTGAAAGGGGATAGCAAGGTGGCATAGTGATTAGAATATCTTCCTGCATTCAAATCTGATATTTACTGGCTGTGACCCTGGGCAAATTACCTGACTCTCTTTGCCTCAGTTTCCTCATTTGTAAAATGAGCTAGGGAAGAAAATGACAAACTACTCCAGCATCTCTGCCAAGAAAACCCCATCTGGGATCTTGAAGAGTTAGATATGACTAAAAAAACGACAACAGAAGAGGTAAGACCAGGAGATAACATGTTCTTTTTTTTGTTTCTCTAAATGTAAATAACTCATTTCCCATTAATTAATCAATTAATTTCCGGTAGGGATTTTTCTCCTCCTTTGTCAACTCTTGAAGTCTCTATCCCATCCCCCTCTTCTATTCTGCTTTATGCTCAGCTTTTCATTTTTTAATTTTGATTTTAATTTGGGGATTATGAAGGGGGGAAATTTGGGAAAAGATGGCAAAGGAGAAGAAAAAAAAGATAAGGAAAACAGAAAGGATAAAAGACTAAGGCAGGGGAATCCTGAATAGCAGTTCTCTTGAGCAATTACTCTCTATTCTGAAGGGAAGGAGAAGAATTAAACATTTCCAAAGAAAAACAAAATTATTACTATCACTTGCTACCTGCCTTAACCAAAACCATTGCAGAATGTGCCTAGAAATGGACTCCCTTGACCTGGACATGTGAACACCCCCCCCCCACCTGTGTCTTCTCTCATCTACTCTTCTTAACCCATTTCAACTTTTCACAGGTAGCATTTCCCATCTCCTCTGGCCTCACTAATGAAGGTAACATAAATTCATTTCAATTTAATAATCATTTATTAAATGCATAGTGTATGCAACACACAGTTGAGTATAAAAAGAACTCCAGATAACATAATCCCTATATTTTAGAAGCTGACTTTCCCCTGAATCAGTAGGAGAGAAGTGATATAGGTACCATATTTATAGAGAAGCATATTACAACCTATGATACGATAGGGACAAACAACAACTCAAAGTACTCTATGTAAATTTTGAGGAGGGGAAAATATTCTGAAAGAATCAGGGAAGCCTATAAACATATAAGCCTAAAATATCAAAGTACCTACTATTTCCTATTTGAGTATGTAAATGGTTTCAGATTGTCTGTCTAGAATTGGACCTTGACATTCAACTCCCTCAGATTAAAGTGGACCTTGAAGGAAGAAAAGAATTATGACAAAGGTCAATTCTCCTCATCCATAAAATGAGCTGGAGAAGGAAATGGCAAACCACTGTTGATGGAGATGTGGAGGATATTACAGGCAAAGAAAAGCTTTAAAGCTATATTACCTTAAATAACCCCACATATCCAATATATTCCTTTTCATCTGTTTCTCAAAAAAAAGTAGAATATAGAATGTGTAGTAACCTGGCTTTCTGGGTCTTGTAACATTGTTGCAATTCTACAGAATTAGTGTATCCAAGGCTAAAGCAGCCTTCTTTTAAATTGTTTTCTTTCCATTAGTGATTGACTTCACTCTTTTAAATAACATCCTTCAACTTCATGACATTTATAACATTCTTCTTTCAGTATAGTGACCACTTCAACTTCTATGAAATTTAAAAATTCTTCTTTATATAATGTGCTCATTTTAAGGAGTATCTTATAGACTTTGGAGATCTTACTGCTAAAGAGAATTTAAGAACTTTGTTTTGATTGTGCAATGTTACATTGAAGCTTTTTTTTTTTGCAAAATAATATTCTAAAGTTTCCTTAGATGAATGTTTCACTAAATTGAAGAAGATTTAAAAGAACTTTTTGAAGAATTAGGTCCCAGCTACCTGCCTTTTTAGTAGTGAGTCTATCATCAAAGATTCTACTTCTCCCAAGAGCCTTTGTTAAAGGAGGTAAGCAGTGCAATGGAGTACAGAGCCTGCAGACAGGAAGAACTGAGGGCAAATCTGATTTCAGACACTTATTAGCTGTGTGACCCTGGGCAAGTCACTTAATCCTGTTTGTCTCAGTTTTCTCATCTGTAAAATGAGCAGTAGAAGGAAATCTCTGCCAAGGAAATACCACATAGGGTCAACAATTGAAAAATAACAAAACCCTTTGGTACTCCCATTTGTAGCAATGAACATGAAACTAAGCAAATCAGAGGGCAGAGAGAACTGCTCTGCTAGAATTAAAGAATAAAACCTCATTCATTCCTGCTGTGTTTTTTTTCCCCATCTTTTTTTGTGTGATCAATCTGGATTTTAAGATGATCTTAATTATTTGGATGAGACAGCTAGATGGCTGGCTCAGTAGATAGAGTGCAGGATCTAGAGTCAGGAAGACCAGAATTCATATCAGGCTTCAAATATTTCCTAACTATGTCACCCTGGGCAAGTCACTTAATCTCTGACTGCCATGACAAAAGGATCCACTGGAGAAGGAAATGACAAACCACTCTAGTATCATTGCCAAGAAAATCCCATGGATAGCCATGGGTCATAAAACAATTACCTGTTTGGATCCTTTATTACCTATACCCGATATTTGATATTTGCAAACCTCACTCTGCCCTTTTAGAACTACTGATACTTCCTCCCTGTTACTCTCTATCATTGTCAACTTCCTAAATTCAAGACTCTGTATTCCCAGCTGGTTCTACAGTTCTTGATCAGGCTCTCCTTAAAATAACCAACAGACAGGCTTAATTTTGAAAGCATTAAATGAATAGTTTTTTCCAGGTTCATGTAAATGCTAGTGCTTTTGCACTGAGATGATCTCCCATCTACCCTATATACACCTTGTATTTACATAATAGTTTTCATGTTGCCTCTTCCATTGTCCTTTGATTTCCTTGAGCCTAGGAACTGTTTTTTTTTTTGCCTTTTTTTAAATTCCCCAGTGCTTACATGTAGCAAGGAAGCCTTCTTGCCTGACTGACTCTATCTTAAGAGATGATAAAGAACTGGTTCTAAGAGTGGCCATCAGGACAATATCAGTTGTTTCTGTAGAGTCAATTTATTGATTAGTTAGAGCTGAAGTCAAAGCAAATGCCAGATTGTTAGAAAGGGTAAGGAGAGGAAGAAGCCATCATATATGATCACAGCAGCTCCTGCATGACCTGTTTAAGCTAGCAGGAGGCCCTGAAAGATGGGAAATGAACAAAAGCAATGGTGGTTGCCATGAGAGTAAGCCATTGCCATGGAAAATAATGAGGGTAGAGAAAAGAGCTATCTAGCTAAAGGGAATTCTGAGGAAGCTGGAAGGAAAGGCAGAGACGGACGTTCCTATACCACAATTTAATGTAGCACATTGAGAGACCTCTTTGTCAAGCTCATAGCCTCACTGCTCCTCTCTCCCTCCCTTCAGTGATGCTTGACTGTTCCTTCTCCAAAAAACAACAATGATAACAACCAATTAACCACCAGCAGCCTTGCTATTTTTCTATGGGATTAATACCACCTGATCCCAGATCTAGCTGCTCTCTGATGCTTGATAATACTTTATTAAATTGAACAAAACTATTTCTAGCAAATGAATGGAAATGAAAATGTTCCTACTTGGTTTATATCTTTACCAATTAATTTTGTTGTTGTTCAGTTATTTCAGCTGTGTCTGACTCTTCATTGCCCCATCTGAGGTTTTCTTGGCAAATATGCTGGAAGGGTTTGCCATTTCCTTCTCTAGCTCATTCTACAATAGGAGGAAACTGAGAAAACAGGGATAATCGACTTGGCCAGAGTCACATAGTTAATAAGTGTCTGAAGCTAGACTTGAACTCAGGAAGATGAGTTTTCTTAACTCTAGCTGTCCAGTCTCTTATTTTATTTTAATTATAATAGGTTGAATTCAATGATTATTTATTAAGAACCTACTATGTGCAAGGTTCTGTGCAAGATGCTAGGGGTGATAATAATAGTGTTTTAAGGTTTGCAATGCACTTTACAAATATTTCTCACTTGATCTGCACAACAACCCGGGAAATAGGTTTTATTATTATCCCCCTTCTACAGGAAAATGAGGCAGAGAGGTCAAGTGACTTGTTCAGGAAAACAACTAATCAGTGTGTGAAGGAAGATCCAAACTCAGGTCCTCCCGAATCCAGGCCCAATATTCTATCCATTGTAGCTTTATATATGAAATATAGCTATGAGACAGAGTCATTCTCAAACTGTGTGACCCTAAGCAAGTCACTTAATCTCTAGCAGCCTCAAGATACTGTCAAATGAGAAGGAGAGCGTAAACAAATAATTTTGTTCCAAGAGAACTGGAGGCAATGAATATACCTTGCAAGGGAGAAACAGAAGAAATTCATGTTACTTTCCAAATTCCTTATCATCACATCTGTGAAAATATCTATTATAAATTGTTGGTTAAAACTTGCAAAATTTCCCATATTTTCCAATGCCATATTTTGGGTTAGTCATTTTCTAGAGTCAGAGGGAAAAAAACAAAACAAAACAAAAAATAAGCTTTCAGACAAAATGCAGGCTTTTTGACTTTCACAAAAACAATGTTTATCAGCTGAAAATTGGGCAACATTTGAAACAGTCTTGTAATGGTCCAATTTGGATCACTACAATGATCATTTGTATACTGTGGCCAATTCTAATCATAAAGCATAGAATATTTCTAAAGTAGCCAACAACCAAATTGCAATTTGAGCTAACAGATTTTTTTTTAAACAACTATGTGGTGAAATAACAAACAACTCATCTGATTTAGAAATGATTCTATTTTGTAAGAATTCAGACTGTAGAACAACATCAGGGAAGATAATATTCCCGTAATTTATTATCTTCAAACAGTTATGAACAAATTCAGAAGGAACAAAATAGGTTCAAATATGGTTCATTTTGAGGCTATTTCTTCTTTTAAAATGAGCAGAAATACAATAGGATGTAATGTGCCCTCCCAAAGGAAAGAAAGAAATTACCCCCAGAACACATCCAAATTTGAGGCAAATTCCATCTGGCTAGGGGAGGAATAATGATAATGTGGAGTAGGTTTACAATACTCTGATGTTTTGCATTTACTTGAAATGAGCAAAGTCAGAGTCTCCAGTTGTCTTGCAAAGAGGTTAGAGATGTATTGCAGGGGAAATTGGAGAAACTTTGTAGAGAAGCTGGGAGGTCAATAAGAAGTATGTGCATCTGATTGAGAGAGAAAGAGGTAAAAGAAGATTTTGATTATTATTAAATGCCTTCTTTTGGTTAATTTTGGCAAAAACATGTGTTCCGAGGGATCCAGCCCTAGGGGAGGGCAGTAGAGGAGTTGGTTTAATTTTGGGCCATGATTCATCAACCAATGATAGGGATAGAAATGGAATCAGGAGCTAAGAACAGAGACAGATGTCCAATATTTATCAGTCCTGAAGTTTGTCTATCAGCTATATTCTTCTAATAAGCAGAAAAAAACTAGTAAGAAATTGAGCCTGGTAAGAGAAGCCAGCCCAGGAGCTACCTAAAACAGGAAGCTCAAGTTCAAGCTGGAACCAACACACAACATTGATTCTGAGATGGAAGATAAGGGATTTAAAAAAAAATCAGGGTCAAGTATAATGGGTCAAGCCAACAAACTCATTCATGAGTTGGTGGGATGCCTAACCCCATGCCCATGAATACTTCCACTGGTGGAATGGGCAGATGAGAACAATTTAGTCCAAAGGCCATTAAGGTGACTGAAGAGGTAATCTGGGGTATTTAGAGCTTGGTAGACATTGAAGATGCCAAGGTCATCCTCTATATCCCAGGATGACTTTTATCTTGCCATTGAACTTCAATGACTCTGGAAGAGAGAGAGAGAGTGAGGCTGACAACTTTGGGCATCTTGTCTTACTTACATACAATTCAATTTATACCCAAGTCAAGACATCTCCCCATGATGTCACTGGTTCTCCTCAAAAAAGGACAAACAACAACAAAATGGTTTGTGATCAATACACACACAAAGGCTAAGGACTGGATCTTCTCCATCATTTTTATGCCAAAAGAGGCAAAATATGCTTCATTTATCAGGCTTACAAATTCATAATTGATTATTGAATTGATCCAAGTTCTTTAATCTTTGAAAGTTGTTTTCCTTCATGTTATTGTGCCATCGTATACATTATGCTCCTGCTTTTTCTCAAATTCCTTAACACTTGTTTAATACGAGTCTTTCCTACTTTATATGAAACTAGCATTTTCATCATTTCACTGGTTGCATTCTATTGTATTGAAATTTGTTCAGCAATGCCACATTAATGGGAATTCCCCCCCCCCAATTCGTTGCTACCACAACAAAAAGGGGCTTATGTAAATATTTTACACAGGGCCCTTTTTGCATCTTTGACTTAATTGGGGGTTGAGGTAGGCATGGTATGTGCTTAGGGGTGGCAAAGCTAGGCTATAGAGTGCGCATGATTTAATGACTTTTAGGGTCTAGTTTTAAACTGCTTTTGAAATGGTTAGATCAAGTCACAGTTGAATTTCCATAGTTTCTATTACTCATATTCACCCATGGCCAATTTTCCAGGGCCTATGTGATCAGATTTCAAACCAAATTTTTGATACCTTTCCCCCCAGGGGGCAGTGTTAGATCTAGCAAGTCCAAACCATGATGCAAAGAAGTCAAAAGAGTTTTATTTGGTTTGAGATTTGGAACTTGGGAGTAAAATGGGAAAGGAATATTAAAAAGTCTGATTATTGTTTTAAACTGTACTAAGTTAAATTGAATGACACTCTATACCAGTCATCTAGCCATTCCACTGTTTGCCCTGAGACTTCCCAAATTTTTTAATAAAAAAAAAAAGAATTACAGCATTTTTGTGCTTAATAAATAACTGATGAATAGGCAAGGTCAAGTTCCCAAAGTAAGGTCTTTGGAGGATCGAATTCCACTTGAGTGTGGACAGTGGAATGTTATCCAGCAGTAGAACTCCACTATGTGGTAGTGCTGGGATTGTGTGTTCATAATCTTGTTATATTATGCCATATTTATGTATGTGTATATTTGCATAGATATTTAATTGTAACTCAGGAATAAACTGAGTTCTCCCAAACACAGAGTCACTTAGGCTATAAAACAATAACACTTGTTTTCTGTATTAATCTGCAATTGAAGAACACTGGACTCAGCACTGGCTAGAAACTATAGAAGATACAAAAATACAAGATAGGTTTTTTGCCCTCATGGAGTCTAAAATCGGAGAAAGACAGACTGTACCTGTCAAATTGGTAAAAATATTGATTGTATTGGTCAAAATGCAGGTTGTACATATAAATTTAGATGGGATACCCTTTCTCCTATAAGAACATATTTGCCTTGAAAGGAAGTATTGTTTTATTTTCTGAATTTATAATTCTAGTATCTAGCACAGTACCTGGAACATAGTAGACACTTAATAAATGCTTGTTAATTTACTGATTAAGAAGGAAAATATATATATATCAGCAAACAAAGAAGCATAATTACTTACTACCACTACTTCATTTGGGAAAGAGAAAACTGAGGAGTCTCCTAAACTTTAATAAGGTTTTTCTTGGATGAAGTATGATATGTGACATATATATATATGTATATATATACATATATATATATAATAAAGTAATATTCACTTCTACTTTCCTCATCCTCTTTCCTTTTGCTCCAATCCTATGGCAAACCCATTCATCCAAAATGTGGAAAACCCATTACTTCATGGGATCCACTACTCTTGTCTCCCTATTTTTCTACTTTATGACACTGAACTCTTTTAAGGCACCTCTGCAGCTATGAGCAGCAGCTTTGGGGTAATAGAACTCAAAATGAGAAAGGGGACCAGGTACACCAGATGAAAAAAACAAGAACAGGTAACTGATGATGAATATAAAATCATGGTGTGGTCCTGTAAGAATAGTGTCAGGAATGCCAAGAGATGAGTCTAGAATATCAAAGAAAATTGACAAAAATAAATTTTGAAAGCTCTATTGAGGAAAAGACCAGAATTAAGGAAAGGATAAGGAGTGATTGGGAAGGATAAACCATACAGTAGAAGGAAGATGGTGCTGTTCTGCTGGGAGCCATCAGGCCATGACACCTTGACAGAGTCATGCGTGATAGCTGAGGAGACCACAGATTGATCCATGGCAAGATGTGATTGCCCACCCAGTCCCCCTTTACATGACCTCTTTCATCAATGCCCCTTATCTATGAAATTAACATGATTATTATCCCCCCTATTCTCAAAAGAAATAATGTAAGAGCAAAACACTTGAACCCTAATTCTACAAAATATCACCAAAAGATCAGACCCTCAAACCTTATCCCAAAAGACTATCATGGGTGAACTTTTAGTTAGGCACCTAATCCCCAGTGAAACCATAGCTACAGGCCAAGCCCCAAACTTTCCTACTCACAGAAACCTATTCTCATGAATCCAGCACACAAATCAATCACAGAGGCTCATACATTAAGTACAAGTACAAGTACATCAAACTTAAATATGCCTCAGTGACTCAATTACACAAACCAGTAACTCAGGAACTCCCTAATGAGCCCTGAGAAATGATCAGTCTAAATTTGAATTGTGTTCCCAGTACCCCTCAACCTCAATGATACAATTGTTGAATTGACTTTTAAGAACTTCTGATTAATTATTCCATTTTATTAGAAGCAATAAATAATTTTCCTTGATTGTAAGCTCAAAACTTCTCACAGGGTAATGAGAAAATTAAGCCACCTGTGACAAAATCATTTTATCTTGTATGCTATCTGTAATACAAGAATATAGAATGTTAATCAAGTGATTTGTTATAAGTTAATGTATCACTTTTCCAGTTATCTCTCTTTAAACATGTGTGTTGGGTAATGTATCTGTATGCCAAGAAAATGGGTATAAAAATAAAAACTAAGCCTGGGGATGGTGGAGCAGCTATCAGATACAAAGCAGTTCCATGGCCATAATGATTAAGCTGTCTTCCCTTTGTTATTTTTTTGACTGATCGTTCGCCACCTGTCGGGAAACCCTGGAATCTTGAGTGAGGCTGGACCCTGCCCATGACACTGTTCAATGCATTTTGCAGGAAAAAAAGGTTTTTTTGGACTGAAAAAGAGAGTATCAAAAATGGTCAACAGGAAAATGATACCCAAGGTAGGCAGGGAAATAGAAATTTAGTACCTCGGTGCCCTTGACAAATTTTAGTCACCAGACCCAGATAAGCTACATCTATGAGTAATGAAAAATTGACAGATATTGCTGAGTCACTGAGAGTGAAATTTGAAAACTGTAGAGAACACAAAAAAACTCTGCAGGATTGGAGAAGGGTAAATATCATTCCAAAGTTCCCTTTTTCCTCTAGGGAGAGATTTTAGAGAGAAAAAGAACAGAGAGTGACTCAAGATTGGGTCTGAGTGGAGGGGTAAACATGAAGTAGTATTTTATTATGTAGATCCATATTTAAGGGTCACTAGGAAACAATAGGTACATCTGTTTTAACTAAAATTTTGCAAAAGGCACAGAACATTCTCCTAATTTATTTTCTTTCTATCAACTCTTTTTAGAATTGAGCACATAATATTTAAAATTTAACTTGGTGAAGACATTTCTATGGAAAGTTAGGCATTATCATCTAGGTACATAGCATTTTGTTGATTTAACCAAATTGAGGAATAGTTCTTTTGGAACCAAGACAAATAAGAAGTAAATTTCCTCTACCTCCCAAGCCCTATAAATCTTTGACAAAAGCTAGTTATAATTTTTTATGCCTCAATTCTGAGTATCTGAAGTATGGCTATCCTATTCTGCTGATTAAAGAGAACTAGATGCCAAGAGAATAGATGGCAGCGCTGTTATCCTTCGTGAAAATGCAGGAATCTGCCTTGTGTCATTGCCTAGATGAAGGGCCATTTCACCTCTGCACAGAGTTGATATATCTGAGATCTGGCTAGTTTTGGATATGCTCAAGTACTTGGGCAAGTAATCAGCTGAGATCTCAGAATTGTGCAACATAAGATATGAACCAAATATCTTTGCTTCTGAAACTTTTGGTTTTATTTTGTTTTCAAATTTTTTATTATATGCTTAGTAACCACCACCACCACCAAACCATTTAAATAAACAAATGCAAAAATATCCCATTATGAGCAAAACAAAAAGCTCCACATTGTTTACAATTTATTTTTTTAAATGTAAATTGTATGTGTGGGCTAATATAAATATCCTCTGCTTTGGGGTTCCTTTTGGACTTGTTTTACCTGGATACTTTTTTTCTCTTGATTTTGGGACTTTTAAAAAACAATCATACTATGTTTTAATCTTGATTTTGCTTTCTTATTTCTTGTTGTCTTAGGAAATCATTAACTTCCATTATTCAATTCTTGTTCTTAATACATTATTTTCTTCCATGGGTTTCTTTTTTCACTTGGGTGATCTTTCATAATTAAAAAAAAGTTTATTGCTCTTATTTGTTTTTCTAATTTTTCCTCAGTCTCTCTCATTTGGTTTTGAGATCTTTTTAAAAGTTCTTTCAACAGCTCTTTTTGAGCTTGGGGTCATTAATTGTATTTCTTTGATTTTTTTTTTTTGAATAGATGTTTTTACTTCACTGTCCTCTGAATTTGAGCTGAGGTCTTCCTTGTCTCCATAATAGCTATCAATAGTTGTGTTCTTTCTCCTTTGCTTGCTCATTTATTTTATTTTAATTTGTAAAATTTTAGTTGGCCAGCCCAATAGACTTAATTATTGACTTTTTTCTAGAGTCCCAGGAGTCCTAGTGTAGTGAGGTATGTTATACCAGGTTTCAGGATTTTTTTGTGTTTGTTTTTTCCTGGACTCTATTTAGTTATTCCAGTTATTCCAGTTTTGATAGTTCAGGGTCTTATAAACTCCTGGGTCCCCCATTCTAATGCCAATATGTGATTGACCTCAGGTGTTCCAAACAGAAGTTGAGGGCACTTCTACCACTACAACTGCAAGCAGCCAGTCTATCTCTCCCTACAGCAGCAACCAGGGGCTCCAATCTCCTGGAAGTGACCCCAGCTGATGGGGCCCCAGTCCCTCAGCAACAACACTCACCAATGGCCACTCCTTTTTCACTCTTTCTCTCTTACTGCCACTGTCTGGGACAGAGCAAGTGACTAGCCCACATTCCTTAGGCCTCCAAAGTTCCTCCTTTGCAAGCATCAAAGTTTGTGTTCCTGCCCTTAGGGCCTGGAGTCAGTGGACTCTGTGGTGTCCACTTCTTCAGTCCCTAGCTATAGATGATCAGGGGTCTTCAGAGTCAAGGATGCAGCAGATAGAACTTCTCTCAGGACCCTCCACCTGAAGATTCTAGTAACACCCTCCATGATACAAATTGTGGAGCTCAGCAAACAAGATGAGGTTGCTTTGTTGATTCTACTCAGTTCTCTCCGGTTCTGCCTCCAGGGTTATGGGACTGAGGCCAGAGAAGTCAGAAACCTTCCTGCCTAGTTATTCCTGGTTGTTCAGTTTCACTCCTCACTCCTGTCTATTTTTGCTGCTTTTAGCATTAATTCTGTGGAATTATTTTAATTATTTGTGGGAAATATTAGGAGGATAAGGAAGTTCATTCCCTACTTGTCCATCTTCCCATAATCCCCCATCTGAAACATTTTATAAGAAAGATATCACCAATTGGCTGCTTAATCTTAAATTTTAGTATGACTGATTTTGAATAGTATAGGAAAGAATTTCTAGCAGGGCATAGCAAAGTAGGTTGACAGCCTGGGATGCTGCAAAACCAGGATTCCATAGAGCTGACTGGGTCAGCATTCTAAAACATTTGGGAAGCTCTCTCAAGCTGGGTGGCAGACTGAGAGGCTGTGTGCCAAAGGGTCTCCCTGAAGAAACCAATTTAGGAACTGCCAAAGACTTTGGATTATCTTTTAAAGGTTGAGTGAAAGGTCCCCTTAACTCTGGTGGACAGTTGTGAATGGGTATGAACTTCCTCCCTTTCTGGACCTTGTGAGGACCCTACATCTTGATCCTGCTGTTTTGACCCAACCAAGGACTCTGGAGTTGAAAGAATCTGGCCCTGTGGACATTACTAACCCTTTGTATCTCCTACTAGTTTAGTTAGTTAAATTAAAGTTTAGTTAGAAAATCTAAGAATTAATACCTGAGTGGGTTAATAGTAGTAAGTAATCTCCTAATCCCCTTCCAATTCCCTTATCCCTGTTTAGTTAAATAAACCTTTTTTTAAATATGTATTATTAGTATGATCCCATCTCTTTAATCTTTCCTGCCTTAAAACTTTCCCTATTTCAGTTTGGCTCAGCCAGCTAGGTAAACCCGGGAAAATAATTGACTTTAGTTAGAGAAAATCTGTTAGAAAGCAAATTGGTAGTTAGAGGCTATTTGGAAGGTTCCATTCTCACTCCCAGCAATTGGTAGCTTCCAGGGGGGGGTGGCCACAGAATTCTCTGACTCTGGCTGAACTCTGAGGTGGCAATATTGGATTATTTTGTTGATTTTCTTTTTATTGAATTTTTTTTTGTTGTTCTGTTCTTGGGTGTTAAGTAATATAATCAAAGAGGATAGTAATATAACATATTCTGTATCATATAGTAACATCACATATACTATTAATATTATGTCAAGGGACATGGCCAATGTTGTATTGTTATTTTTATGGGAGTGTATACTGTATATCTCTTATGTAATTCTCACCCTGTTTCCCCAATGTACTTTTTGGATATGAGTGGATGAAGCCATTGATGGAAATAAATGTAAGATCTGTCTTATCACATGTACCTTTGATTTGTTTATGCTTATTTGTATGGAGGAAAAGATAGAGGTAATGGAGACATGCATGAAAGAAAGAATGATTGTAACAAATGGTTTTGGAAATGATTTAAAGGTTAATGGTGGGAAAATTTAGAATTTAACTTGATTACAACAGGAAGAAGCAGAATGCAATAAAAATCAAACATGACAGTTTCCATTAAGGGATATCCCTGTGGTAATTGATGAAATATACAAAGTAAAGACACACAAATTGTTTATACTAGAGAATTTAGAATCGATTAAACAAAGAACTCCATCCTTTGCCAAAGAACCAAATAAGGTTGAGAGGGAATTTCAAAGAGCTATAGACATTTTTAACCCTGATTATGGTGATTTTAATTTATTGATGAATGAACTATTGACAAAAAGAGAAAGAAATAAGTTTATTGATGAGAAGAAAAATGATCCGATATTGACACTATGGCCAGAAACTTTTCAAAATTTGGATATGAATAATAAAGATGATTATGAACTGATAAAAGAGGCCAGAAAGTCAATCATGGATGTCATGAAGAGGCACACAAACAGACCTAATGCCTTGTCTAAATTTGAAAATATCAAACAAAAAAATTAACAAAACACCTACAAACTTTCTGGAAAGAATCACAGATGCAGCCAAAATCTTTTTAGGTCTTGATGTTTTAGAGGAAGGAACAATTGCTCATAATAAGAGAATTTTTGTGAAAAATGCAATCCATAAAATCCAAATTGTTCTTCAAAAATAATTACCCTGTTTGGGGAGAAATCAGACTAGAGGAACTGAGAAGAAAGGCAATGTATTTGTGTGTTGATAATAAGGACAAACATGATGAAAGGGACAATATAATAGAGGATTTAAAAAGAAATTGAGGGATGCAGAATATAAAGCTAGGGACAGCGAAATAAAGGAAATAATGGCTGTGTTAGCTTTAAGATCTGTGCAAGCTAGCAACCAATATAAGCCTAAGGAAAGGAGATCTGGTCTCCAAAGGTGTCTCTTGTGCAATCATGTTGGACATTTTTTCAGGGACTATAGATAAAGAGGTCAATTTTCAAGATAATTAAGTAGAAATGAGGGCACAATAGACAAAATAATTATGACAATAATTGGAATAATAATAATAATTGGAACAATTACCAAAGGATAAATAATGTTAACACATGCCAAAATGCTTACTGTTAGGGGGCTCAAGCACCAAATTTAAATACTATTCAGGAGTGGGTTAAATCTGAAGCAAGACCCAAATACAGTCAAATAGTTAAGGGTGAACAGAAGAAAGGGGCATTTTTGTTATGAAGGTATACCCAGAGTTCTTCTGTATTTGAGCAATCAAGGGGAAATGGTTTGGAAATAAATGAATTAAATGGTGATAAGGTTACTGAAGTTACAAATGATGTGATTGAAATAAAGGACAATGTGATTAGTGTTAATAATTGGGAGGAAAAAGAGAATTGTAATGTAAAATTAGTGGAAAATTATAATGCTTGTGAAATAATGAAAAATAGTGAAGAATGTAAATTGAATAATGATAATGTGATTGTAGATGAAAGCAGTGATACCAAGGTAGAGATTATAAGGACCAATGAATGTAGTGAAAAAGCTGATGATGGTGGTAAAGATGTTAAATCCTGTGAATATCATGCAATTCAAGCAGATGTAAATTTGGATGGACAGGAAATGACTGAGCTTTGTACTAATGTTACTGTGATAGCACTAGTGTTGGAAACATTCCAACCACCAAATAGTACAGAACCATATCTGTCTGTAACTATTGGAGACCAGATTTATGATCTTCTGGTTGATACTAGAGCCAGTAAATCAGTTTTTCAAAGTTTTCCTAAGAATTGTAGAGCTGTTGGTACAATGGAAGTGATAGGAGCTACTGGTAAACTACAAAGAGTAGCAAAATTACAACCCAAAATGATTACTTTATGTCCATTATCTGTGGAACATGAATTTCTTTGTATGCCAGACTGTCCAATGAATCTTTTAGGTAGAGATGTATTATGTAAATTAAGAACAACAATCCAATGTACTGATGCTGGTGATATCTCATTACATCTACCAGAAGAATCTCTTAAAACTTTTCCATTGCTGTTCTTAGATTCAGTCAGTACAGAGGGTGACTTAGATTCAATCTATCCTATACCTGAGGAAATCCCTGAAGATCTTTGGTCTAAGTCTTCCATAGATGTAAATGTATTGAAATCAGCTATTCCTGTAATGGTGAGGGCTAAGGATGGACCAGTTTCTTGTGTACCTCAATATCCCTTGACTAAAAAACAAATTGAGGGTATAAGACCAATAATTGAATCCCTAATCCAACAAGGGATCATAATACCTTGCTTCTCAGAATTTAATACCCCTATTCTTCCAATCAAAAAGCCAAAGTTAGATAAAAATGGCAAAGTGGTACATCATTTTATACAGGATTTAAGAGCAGTCAATGATTATGTAATCAAAACTCATCCTATTGTATCAAGTCCAGGTGCTATAATTTCTTCTATACCAAGTCAGATAAGATATTTCACTGTGGTAGATTTATGTTCAGCTTTTTTTCTCAATTCCAATTCATGAGAATTCTGATAAGAGCTTTGCTTTTACCTGGGAAAAAAAAAACCAGTGGACCTAGACTCATTTGCCACAGGGATTCACCCACTCATTGAGACAATTTTCACAAATTCTGAATAGATATCAAAAAACTATAACATTCAAAGAAAGTAAATTTGTGCATTTTGTAGATGATATTTTCCTTGCATCCCCAAATGCTAAAGTGTATCTGAGAGATAGCAAGATTCTTTTGTGTAAAGATTAAAATTTAGGGGAGATGGGGAGACTGAGGCAGGTAGAAATTAGTTTCTCTCTGCAAGGAGTATTATATTTTTTAGAGGTTTATTAAAGTTAAGGATTAAAAGAAAATACAGGATAAGAAAAAACACGTGTCTAGGCCAGAGGCCTAGACCTCACCTACATTATGGAAAGCGCCGTGTCTGCTCCAAAACGGAAGTCCAAAAAGACCCCAGAGCCTTCAAGAGCCTTTGCTTAAATATCTTCTTGATCTCGGCCCAGGTGAGATTACAAGGCATTCTGGGGAAGTGGAGCAAAGGCTCGTGGGGATTGTAGTCCTGTATTCGAGTCTATTTTTTTACATTCCCCCCTTTGATCGTTTGCAAAAAATTAATTTTTTTCCAAAGGATCATGAAAACATAATCAATTTAAAGATTACAATAATTGAGGATAAGAGAAAGAAAAGAATAAAACCAATAATTACTGGACGCATTGACAGAAAGCCAGTTGGGGGCAGTCCCCTTTGGCATGAAAGTATGCATGCAAATAAATGTTCATTAACCACACCCAAAGTTCATTTTGTGCAGTTCGTGGTCTGGAGGCTTCTTCATGATGGCTTCTCCAACAGTTCAGTTTCTGAATTCAGGGAAGTAGCATCTTCTTTACCTAAAATTCTTCTCAAAAGGAATTTAAACTTGCAATTTAAATAATGATTTTTTTTACATTCCCTCGTGTTGTGGGTGATTGAAAGATTCAGAATCAGTTAGGGATGCATGGCTGAGGTATGAGGTATATGAATCAATTGGCAAGAGATATTAAAAAGACATCAGAAAATCCAAAAGAAAAGAAAAATTTCTGGATGAAAATATAGACTATCAAAGTCTTATGTGTAAAAATTCCAAGTAGAAGAAAAATAAATCTATAACAGGTCCTTCAATCAGGGCCCAATCAAAATGATCTAAGTAATGATGCATTTACCCAATCATTGCCAGGACTACAGAAAGGTACCACACTATGAGAGGCAGAAAAGAAAGGGACCAGATTAGAGAAGCCAAGTGGGAGCCAAGGTTTTGGGGATACTGGTCTGTGAGTATCTTCAGGGTGAGTGTGGATACAAGGAAAGCCTATGTCTTAACACATGTTAAACATAGTAACCTCGAGTCTTCACTCTAGGTTCAAGACCTTTGTATTGGCCTAGAAGTGCATCAATCCATCCTAGATTGGCCTTTCTTTGGCTCTGTGCAATGGCTCTTGTGTGTATATCTTCTCCTGGAATCAGACAGAATCATTAAGCAAAGTCCCATAATTTATTTAAATAATTAGTGGCATCATTTTTATAGTCACAAGCCTTTTAGGGCATGTATTAGCAATGTATCTTAAACTTAAAAATCAAAAGGTTAAAGAAAATCTTAATACTGGTGACATGTGCTTCAAATATAAAAAAGGAGAGAAAAAATAATAATAAAAAACTGAAAAAGTATATTGCACATGCAAGAAAAATATAATAAAAGAGCTTTAAAAAATTCAAAAATATAGCTTATAATCATTGACACTCTGTGTCAGTTAAGAAAATATAAAATACAAGGCTTTCTCACCAAAAATGAGATCCATTTCCTCTTAATATCTGGCCATGATCACTGTGAGTAGAAGGCAAATGAATTGAACAAGGTTAACAATTTTTTCATCTTTAAAAATACAGTAGTACAAATATCTAGATATCAAAATCCCCAAAATTCTCAATAGCCCAATTAATTACAATAGCAAACAAACACACTTTTATATTTCACATAAGTTGCTGTATGACATTTTTTAAAACCTATGAATTGATGGACATTTGTCACAATCTTTACAAACATAGCAATCCTTCAACCTTGGTATTTAAACATATTTTTTAAAACAAAGTAAAACTCATCTTGGGTTAAGAACATAATCAAGAAATCTATATATCATTCTGGTAGAAGTAAAATAGTGAGCTAAAGAGCATAAATAAAGGAGTGCTCCTTTTTCTTGGAGGCTTATAGGGATACAAATGCCCTGAGATTAACTGCCCAACTTCCATTTACATGTGGGAAGGTTGGGGTTTATAAAATACATTTCACTTCAGCTAATGGGCCTTACCTCGTGGTAGGGGCAGGCAAAAATAACCAGATTGTTAAAAAAAAATTCCAAAAATCATATTTAAAAACCCTTAAAATCAAATCATTTGAGGTATTTAGCACATTAAATTTTCCAAAGGTTGTTAATACAATTATAACCAGTTCTGAAGTCCATCTATCCTCAGCAAAATAGAAAAAGCTGTTTTTTCATATATGGGCTTATTCACAATAATATTTGTTCAATAGTTATAGGGGAAAAACAACAGAATTTTAAAACTCAGTACATTCAAAATAAATTCAATCAACCTTCAGTTCAAGCAGAATAATATTGAATCCAGTAATATATGAACTTAAAATCACAAAGTTAAACCTTAAACAAAACAATGCAATAGAATACAGAGATTTTTTTATAAACCATTGGAGTCTGAAATGCCTTAGAATATAGCCTTTAGTCTCTTCAAAGTTCCTTGGGGTTTTTTTGTTTGTTTGTTTGTTTGTTTTTAATTATCCATTTAAATGTCTATTGTCCAAAGGTAGAGTAGTAAAGGCTAGGCTACGGGGTTCAAGGGATCCGTCCAGGGCCCCATAGCTGGGAAGCATCGGAGGCCAGACTTTAACTAGAGACCTCCCGTCTCTGGGCCTGGCTTCCAGTTCGCTGGGCCACCCATTTTCCTCCCCAAAGTTAAAGTTGAATCTTTGGGCTGAGTCTGCTCCCAGACAGGCAGGTAAAATCAATGAAACTGCCAGAAGAGTCAAAAATCCTTTTAAACAGCCCATTGCTTTTTAGGTTTCTGTTTGAAAAGTCTGTTTCTTCTCTCTAGTCTTTTCTCTCTTTCCCCTCTCTGATCCCCCTGTGGCCAATACCCCCAGCCACGTGGAGGCTTAGCCTAAGGGAAAATCACCCGGTCTCCTTTCCCTCTGGTCTCTCCCCTCCGCCCACGTGGCCAATACTGTTACCAGCTGGTCGCAATGAGTCCTGAGCGATCTGCTCCAAGGATCTGGGTGATGAGCCGGCTGGGGTCATGCTTGTGGGTCTGGGGCGCTGAAATAGGCAGGCAGCGGCTGGTGAGAGGCCAGGAGCTGGAGCGGCTGCGGGGGTGGGCAAGGCTGGGACCAGGTACCAAGTGAGGACGATCAGGGCTGCAGGCTGCAGGCAGGAAGCGGCGGGGCAGGTCCGGAGCCTGTAGCAGCTTTGTGAGGGTAGAAAACCTTGGCCAGAGAGATATGGCTCAAAAAAAAAATTTTTTTTTTCTAGGTACTAGATATTAAAACTGAATTTAAGATCAGAAAAGAAATCAGAAGACTGAAAGTTCTTTTTTCCATTAGGTCGCCAACTGTAAAGATTAAAATTTAGGGGAGATGGGGAGACTGAGGCAGGTAGAAATTAGTTTCTCTCTGCAAGGAGTATTATATTTTTTAGAGGTTTATTAAAGTTAAGGATTAAAAGAAAATACAGGATAAGAAAAAACACGTGTCTAGGCCAGAGGCCTAGACCTCACCTACATTATGGAAAGCGCCGTGTCTGCTCCAAAACGGAAGTCCAAAAAGACCCCAGAGCCTTCAAGAGCCTTTGCTTAAATATCTTCTTGATCTCGGCCCAGGTGAGATTACAAGGCATTCTGGGGAAGTGGAGCAAAGGCTCGTGGGGATTGTAGTCCTGTATTCGAGTCTATTTTTTTACATTTGTTAGAATTATGTAATTGTGGATATAAAATCTCCAAGGCAAAATTACAGTGGGTTTTGCCTCGAGTAAAATATCTTGGTTTTCTGTTATCAGAGGTTTCCAGAAGTACCACACAGAAAAGAATAGCAGATATCCAGAAACTAAGTGCTCCTAAGACCAAAAAGCAACTCAGAGCTATTCTTGGAACAACTGGTTTCCATAGACAATGGATACCTGGATATAGTGAATTGACAAAATGTTGAACAGATTTAACCAGGAATAAAGAACCAGAACCTCTGAAACTAAAGCCTGAACATCTGCAAGCCTTAAGTAAACTTAAGAAGCCAGTTTATCTGCTCTAGCTATCCCAGACTATAAAAAAATTCTATTTTTTCATTTCATTTCATTCCATTCATTTCATTCCAACTGTTTGCCAATAAAACTAAAGGTATTTCTTCTGGTGTAATGATACAAACTTTAGGACAGTTATTGTCCAATTGAATAATTATAGTTGTCAGCTTGATTCAATAGCTGCTGGTACAGTTCCTTGTCTAAGGGTTATAGCAGTTGCAGCTGTGTTAGTCCAGAAGTAAGCAGATTTAGTTTTAGGATGTCCATTAACTATGTATTGTTCACATCAAATGGAAGCACTAGTGAGGAAATTTCATACTCAAGCTTATTCAGATCAAAGAATTTCTAAGTATGAAATTATTCTCCTGGGTAGTAAGAACATCCAGTTGAGGAGATGTAGTGTATTAAATCCAGTTATACTTCTTCCTGATTTGCCAAAGAACAGTGAACCATTACATGAGTGTGTGGAAGTAGTAGATCTAGTGAATATGCCTGGGATGGATTTAAAAGACATTTCTATTGAAAATCCAGATTTGGTGTTATTCACTGATGGTTATTCATACTTGTGTGATGGAATTAGATGTACAGTTCTGCAGTGGTCACAGAATTTGAGACACTGTGGTATGGTTCATTACCTAGTAACCTTAGTGCACAAGGGGCAGAGTTGGTGGATTTGAAGCAAGCATATCTTCTAGCTGATCGTAAAAATGCATATATTTTAAAGACTCAAAGGTATGCATTTTTTGTATGTCATGTTACAGGAAAGATCTGGAAACAGCAAGGTTTTATTACTGCATTGGGAAAATCAATTGCTCATGCAGAAATAACAACTGAGCTATCCAAAAACTGTAAAATTGAGATTTGAACTCTGGACTTCAATCCCCACAAGTCCTTGCTCCACTTCCCCAAAATGCTTTGTAATCTCACGGAATTCTGAGGTGGGCGAGATCGAGAAGGTACTTAAGCTGATTGCAAAGGCTTTTGAGTCTCTCTCTTTTGAACTTCCATTTTGGGGCAGATGTGGCTCTTTTCATAATGTAGGTGAGGTTGTGTCTAGGCCTCTCTGTGGCCTGGACATGTGTTTTTCTTATCCTGTATTTTCTTTAATCCTTAACTTTTAATAAACCTCTAAAAATATAATACTCCTTGCAGAGAGAAACTAATTTCTACCTGCCTCAGTCTCCCCATGTCTCCCCTAAATTTTCATTGTTACAAAATCTAAATAGCTAGTGGTGGTCCATTGTAGAAGTCATACTTGTGGCAGAGATTCAGTCTCTAAAGGAAATCATAGAGCTGATATCACTGCAAAATTTGCAGCCAGGAATGCTTCAGTGTATATAATGAATTTGTCAACTATTGAGTATGATGATTTAGAAAAAAGCTTATGTAGATTCAGAAATTCAGAAGTGGAAGGAGAAATTTGGAGCAAGGAAAGAACATGGAATATGAGTTGCAGACACTGGAAAACCACTGTTACCAAAAGATTTATATACCTATTTGTGTCAAGCCATTCACACAAAAGGTCATTTTGGT
Organism: Monodelphis domestica; assembly: GCF_027887165.1. Taxonomy (NCBI): domain Eukaryota; kingdom Metazoa; phylum Chordata; class Mammalia; order Didelphimorphia; family Didelphidae; genus Monodelphis; species Monodelphis domestica. Next base: position 65,651,427 of record NC_077234.1, read on the forward strand.
ACTCAAGCTGTAGTAGACTCTAAAAAGGCAATGGGTAGCACTGGGAATAAGTACTGTTGCAAATAAGATCTGTATAAATTGTTCTGTTTGCCAAAAATTCAATCAAGGTGTTCTCAGAAAGAAAGGTTTGGGTGGTAGACCTTTAGCATATTGTCCATTCAAGAGTTTGCAAAGTGATTGCATCAGCATGCCAAAATCTGGAAGATACAAGTTTTGTCTCATAATTGTGGACAGGTTAACAAAATGGCCTGAAGCTTTGCCATCTAATACAAATACAGCTAACTTTGTGGTGAAAGTGTTGCTTAAGGAAATTATTCCTAGATTTGGTATACCACTTACCATAGACTCTGATAAAGGATCTCATTTCACACAAGATATCCTGAAAAGAGTTTATGAGAATCTAGGAATAACACCTAAATATCATGTTCCTTATCATCCACAAAGTTCAGGTCAAGTGGAGCACATGAATAGGGAACTCAAGACTATGATGGGAAAATTCTGTGCTGAAACTCATCTAAAATGGCCAGATATTCTTCCCATAGCTTTGTTTTACCTATATATAAGACCAAGAACACATTTACACACATCATCTAATGACATGCTCTTTGGACATGTTCCATTGCAGGCCAAAACTTTTAAGACAGCGTATACATCTCTCCTAGGAGTACATTGTCAACTTGCTTCACATTTAAGTGCTTTACAACAGTGACTTAGAGAACTACACGATATGGGAGTTTTGATCCAATCTGGTCCATTGGATTATTCTCTTCATAATTTTCAACCAGGTGATATGGTATATGTGAAAAATTTTGCTAAAACATCAGCAACACAAGAGAATTGGGTAGGTCCTTATATAATTGTGTTAGTTTTACCATCTTCAGTAAAAATATTACGTAGAGATTCATGGTATCATTGTTCACATATTAAATTAGCTCAGAGATTTAATAATGAAAATCTACAAATCATTTCAGAAGAAAAAGAAGAAGAAATCATGGAAATCTGAGATTCATCAGGCAAATAGAGTCTGCAGTCAAAAAGATCAGTAAGGAAAGGACCATTCCAGTGGAAGAGGACATTCAGATAGAAGAGGATACTGCAGTTGAAGAGGAGAATTCAAATAATTGATGAACATTGTTAAAAGACGGGAAGGACATATAAAAATTAAGATGAAGACTTTGAAGGGAATTTTCAATGAAGAGGATCAAGTGATTAATGGACTAATGGTTTAATGAATTTGAGTAATGTAATATAAAACAACACAACATGACATATATTCACATAAGCAATCATAATTACATTTTACTACCTTGGATTTGGAGAGGAAGAATTCTTCAAACAAGTTGAGAAGAGAAGGAATAATCTGAAGTTTTGTTAAGTATATTGTATGCATATGCAACAGTAACACAACACTAACATGACAGTAACACTGACATAACACTAACAAAACAGCATAACGGCATGAATAACAACATAACAAAATCATATACACAAAAACATAAACATGATTAGGTTACATTGAATCACTAGTTGAATAAGTGAAACAATGTATAGCTAAATACTAGCAATGTTATAGTTAGCTATAAAATAGTTACTAACAAAAATAAGTATCTACTTATAAAATTGGATTATAGTTAGATAGATTAGAGTTTAAGGTTGAAAAGATAAGGTAAGATACTGAACTACATTATAAAATATATTGAAACATACATAACATACATTACATAATACACATGACATATACCATCACATGTAACATAGAATTATAAATATATAGAAAGAGTATGTATAATAGGATTGTAAAATTAATTTTATTTTACTGCATGTGTATGTATATGTAACATATGTGTAAATATGAAGTATCTATATGTGTAGCACACATGTATATATTGCATGTATGTACTATGTGTATATAGGTATATATGTAAAATTATGTAAACAGATCACTTATGTTTAATTTTATCTATTGTTAAATGTACTTTGCATAAGTGAGTTTGATGTTTTGGTTTAATTTTTTTGGTAAAACTTATGCAATGTTGTGTTTATTGTATTTTTCAAAATATTTTCTGTAAGTTTGATTTTTATGCATTGCAATAGTAGTAGAATTTTCTGTATTAGTTGATAAGAGTAGTATTTTATTATTTTAATGTTTTGCATATATTTGTGTTAACTTTAGATTTTGATGTTATTTGCTTATTGTGCTTTTGCGTGTTTGATCTATATTTTGAATTTTATAATTGTTCATTATATACCTTCCCTTTTTTTCTTTCCTTGATTAAATCCCTTGAATAGGATAGTATTAGGTAGGATAAGATAGTTGAGTGTAGGAGGTTTATTATTTGGGTAGAAATTTTAGTTTAATAAATATGTAAGTATGTTAAGTGCACAAATGCCAAAATAGTGTTTTTAACACAATTTTGGCTTTGTGCAAAGGGGGAACTGAGGAAAGGATTTCTATCGGGTCATAGCAAAGCAGGCTGACAGCCTGGGATCTTGCAAAACCAGGATTCCATAGAGCTGACTGGGTCAGCATTCTAAAACATTTGGGAAGCTCTCTCAAGCTGGGTGGCAGACTGAGAGGCTGTGTGCCAAAGGGTCTCCCTGAAGAAACCAATTTAGGAACTGCCAAAGACTTTGGATTATCTTTTAAAGGTTGAGTGAAAGGTCCCCTTAACTCTGGTGGACAGTTGTGAATGGGTGTGAACTTCCTCCCTTTCTGGACCTTGTGAGGACCCTACATCTTGATCCTGCTGTTTTGACCCAACCAAGGACTCTGGAGTTGAAAGAATCTGGCCCTGTGGACATTACTAACCCTTTGTATCTCCTACTAGTTTAGTTAGTTAAATTAAAGTTTAGTTAGAAAATCTAAGAATTAATACCTGAGTGGGTTAATAGTAGTAAGTAATCTCCTAATCCCCTTCCAATTCCCTTATCCCTATTTAGTTAAATAAACCTCTTTAAATATATATATATATATATATATATATATATATATATATATATATATATATATTGTTACTGTGATCCCTTCTGTTTAACCCTCCCCAAACCTTCCCTATTACAATAGACCTTCTTCTTAGTGAGTCCACCATGATAAATATCAACCTGAAAACCTGTCTAACCCAGGGAACTAAATATATTCCCCTGATGAATGGGATTGTTAAATGCTATCCATTTAAAGATTAGAGAAAGTCTTTCCCATAGCAGTATTTTAGTCATATCAGAGTTGTTGGTAATCTGGTGATATTGAAACAATTACTTGACTGCTTTTAAAACCTTTTCAAATTTGAGATAATTAAACAATGTCATTAGTGTAAAGAAAGATCCTCCTGTTCCTATAGGCTATTACTAGAAGATATGTATCAACTAGCCAATCAATTTTTAGTTTACAATCAATTTATTGAAAACCAATTATCTTTCAGATATCATGGGAAGATCTAGACATGTAAATACAAAGAATGAAATAATCTCTGGCCTCAAGGAGTTTGCATTCTAATTGAGGCATACAAAAAATAAGGGGAAGTACTAACCTTGGAATACAGTTTTTATGCAAATATAGGGATTGTGAAAAGTTGTTTTTCTTACCTTTTCCTGTAGCAACAGCAATAATATTCTGATTATTATTCCCAGAACTAACAAAAACTTGAAAGCAGTTCCAGGGCAATGACTGAATATTAAATTGGGTAAGGAGAGAATCTAATAGCTGTGTTATATTTTTAAATATTAAGGTAGAAAGAATTGGATGTTGACAAAAGGAGTTAGTACATAACCATGTTTCATACCACTGGGAAACAGAATTTAATCTGCCAAAGTTCCATTCTTGAGTGCTTTGATTCTAATAGTAATGTTAGGATTCAGACTTTAAAAACTGAACAGTGTTATGTAATGGAAAGGATTCTAAAATTTAAGGCAGAAGACTATAATTTGAAACTTATGACTACTACTTAATATCTATATAATTAAAAAAAACCCTTTACTTTCTGTCTTATTTGTTTGTTACATTAAAATAGCCACTGAACTCCCTCCCTTCTCCCTTTCCTCCCATTAGGTATCATTTGACAAAAAGATATCTATATCTGTATCTATAGGTAGATATAGATATAAAGCCATGTCTAACTTATTTCTATTCATTAGTTCTTTTGAGGTAGACTTACATAAATCATTCTCCAAATGGTATTTCTATTGTATATAATGTTCTCTTGGTTCTGCTCATTTAACCCTTCATAATTTCATGTATTTCCAAATGTTTTCCAAATTTTTTTTTGTTTTCCAAAATTAATATGTTCATCATTTCTTGTGGTGAAGTATTTTTCTATCACAATCATATCACAACTTGTTTAGCCATTCTTCAACTGATGGGCATCCCTTCAATTTCCAGTTCTCTATGACCTCAAAAAGAGAAAGTTGACAGAGTTTGAAGACATATTCAGCAAACTTGTCTGTCTTTAAATTTGAGCCAATATAATATTTCCATTACTTAAGGTAGAATCTACTTTGCTCCCATCCCATAAGGAACTACAGCTTTTGGATTTTATTAGTACAAATAATTTGCTGGGAATTAGAACTCACCACTCAGAATAGGAGCTAAACAATTTTGATGGCTAGAGATCTTCTCTGGGGCACATTTCAATTTCAGGTGATTAAAAAAAAGTATTGAGATGTTATTAATTACTGGAATCTCACTGGAGTAACTTATTAGATTCCAACTAGGAAGAACCGTGGGGTCTACAAAATAGAGGGGGTGAGAAGGGAAATCACTCTAGGACTATAAAGCCGAGTGAAATATTTTGCCAGGTCATGAAGAAGGATTTATGCTTCTATAAACTCCTCTTATAGAAACTCTGTCATAGGCAATAATGTCCCTAGATCCATATCTGTTATTTGCCCTAATGCAGAATCCAAAGTGTCCCACAGGGAGCTATTATAGTTGAAGTTTTTGAGAGAATAAGTTGCTCAGAAAAAGTAATGAGTTTATCTGAGTTCTGCTTATGATGTTTTCTTGATAACTATGCCAATAATTTTTCAGCATCCCCATAATTTGTATAAGAAAAGAAAAATACTCCTCTGATGGCCCAACATCATATGACCTGTTGGAATACATATAGCTAGACGTAATGTATGTCTAAGGTAATTGTCATTATCATGGAAGAAATCCTTACCAAAATCCAAATTAAAAAGAGACTCCCAATTAATAATGAGGTTCATCTATTCCTGTCCAAATATGATGTTGTACTTATTGTAATAATATCAGAGCATTTCTTTAATGAGATATATGATCTCTTAAGAGATCATATAGCTAAGTCACCCAACCATACCAGAAATCAAAGTGGATGAAAAACCTGTTTGCTCAGGTAGGTGAATATTCCACACAATCTATTAGTCTGTTTACATGTATGTATCCTAGATGGGTGCTCATTGCAGATAGACAATAAACAGAATTCAGACTGAAACAAGAGAATAGGCTAGATAATACAGGGAAAATGAAATAGCATTTGCAATGAACCTAAGAATCATAAGTTAAGGATAAATTATCTGTATTCTCCCATTGATCAGCAAAGAGTCAAAATTGCAAGACCCCAAAGGATCACACCTACATGATAGGTGTATACATACTATAACATGATCAGTTATATGTTTATGTAAGATGTGAGTTAAAAAGCATTTTCAAAGGCATGTATGTCCCCCCAGAAGAGATGGAATAGTCAGGAAGCAAGAATGAAAGATAACAAATAGCTTTCATTTATATAGCACTTGGTCAGCATTAGGTTTTGCATACACAATTTCATTTTATCCTCAAAATAACTCTGGAAGTTAGATGTCCCACTGATTCTATATGTTGCTATCTCCATTTTGCAGAGGGTCATAGACTCAGGGTCTCAGGTTTAGAGCAGGAGAAGACCACAGGCATAGTCTATGCCATTTTACAGATGAAAAAAATTGAAAAAAATTGAAGTCTGGGAGCTTAAGTTACTTGCCCAAAGTCACATAGATAATATCTGAGGTACAATTTGAACCCAATGCTTACTGAGGCTCAGCTACATTTATACTCTATCCACCACACTGGACTGTATTCAAAGAAATATTCAAAGAACCTGGGTAGACTTCCAGCATATTGGAAATGCTCCTCTCCACAGAGTTTAAAGAAAGAAGCATTGAATGAATAAATAAGAAACTCATACTAGAGAAGAGATAGGTGGGTCACATTATAAATCATTTGAAGGTACTACAAACGAGATGATTTCATGGACCTATAGAAACACAGTGTAGTAGAAGTGTCTCCCAGAAGATAGTGTGAACAGTTAGAAATTATTTATATTTTAAAAGATTTCTCACAAGATTAGACCCTGACACACTTCTTTAACCTTACTCACATAAATTCATCCCTGTTTTGTGTTTTCTCTAACTTATATTGCTATCTGTCTAAATATCTATATCTATATGTCTTCTCTACCATCTATTTATCTTCATCTTTTGTCTCCTCCAGTCTCCTCTCCTCTCCTCTCCTCTCCTCTCCTCTCCTCTCCTCTCCTCTCCTCTCCTCTCCTCTCCTCTCCCCTCCCCTCCTCTCCCCTCCCCTCCTCTCTCCTCCCCTCCTCTCTCCTCCCCTCCTCTCTCCTCCCCTCCTCTCTCCTCCCCTCCTCTCTCCTCCCCTCCTCTCTCCTCCCCTCCTCTCCTCTCCTCTCCTCTCCTCTCCTCTCCTCTCCTCTCCTCTCCTCTCCTCTCCTCTCCTCTCCTCTCCTCTCCTCTCCTCTCCTCTCCTCTCCTCTCCTCTCCTCTCCTCTCCTCTCCTCTCCTCTCCTCTCCTCTCCTCTCCTCTCCTCTCCCCTCCCCTTCTCTCTCTCCCTCCTCTCCCCTCCCCTCCCCTCCTCTCTCCTCCTCTCCTCTCTCCTCCTCTCCTCTCCTCTCCTCTCCTCTCCTCTCCTCTCCTCTCCTCTCCTCTCCTCTCCTCTCCTCTCCTCTCCCCTCCTCTCCTCTCTCCTCCCCTCCTCTCTCCTTCCCTCCTCTCTCCTCCCCTTCTCTCCTCTCCTCTCCTCTCCTCTCCTCTCCTCTCCTCTCCTCTCCTCTCCTCTCCTCTCCTCTCCTCTCCTCTCCTCTCCTCTCCTCTCCTCTCCTCTCCTCTCCTCTCCTCTCCTCTCCTCTCCTCTCCTCTCCTCTGGTAGACTGTGCTATCTATCCTTAAGATAAAAGACCATTCTTATCATTGTATTCCCAGGGCATGAAGCATAGTAGGCTATTACTGACTGATGCTGATAACCATATTCAGGTTCAGTGATATGGAAGGCTGGAGTGTACTTAAAAAGGAAATAATTACTTGCAACCCAATTTTAAATGCAAATCTGAGATATGGAAGTATAACACTGCTAATTAAATAATGTTTATAATCAAATCCCTTAACCAGAAATGTCAATAACTCTTCCCCTGGGCTTATCTCATAAACAGTTATGCTTATGTACTGTTCCTTAGCAGTATTACTTAGTGATGGTGTATTTTTCTCTTTGTTTCAGGTGACTAAACTGAAGAAATAACTTACTGAAAAATAATCTTCCCAGTCCAGATTTCATTGTATTGGTGCTTAAGCAGACTCATTGACCACTGTGGTACCCATGTATAAAATAACTTTAGATCATGAATAGAAAGAGAATATATAGGTCAGAAGACTGACAAATTGCTTCCATTCATCTTAAAGGTCTGCAACTATTGATTCTTGAAAGGCTTAGCAAGCCAGATTCCATGGATAGGAAAAATATCAATTGGGTGAGTTCTGAAGAGATAATTAGGACAAGGGAATAGATTGACTCCTGAAGTTTGGCAAAAAAAAAAAAAAGTTATTTTATGAGGTTCTAAGTAGGACAATTCAAATTGAGACCTAGTCCTGTATAGTAGAAAGCTTGTCTTGAAGAGTCTTAGTCCTACTTATAATGGCCCCTCTTAATCCTTAGTAAAATGAGATTAATTTAAGAAAACCTCCTCAACTTGGTCCTAATTCTCAAAAATCTTCTTCACAGAAAGCTTAGTCTGTTCATAGTAGGTTACTGGTTGTCTGGTCTTAAGGATCTCTGTAATGCTTATTAAGTTAAGGGAACTGAAATATTTAGTAAAAGCAAAGACAAGCAAATAGCACCCTAATGGTGTATCTTCCATGAATCTGCCTTTCTTCCCATCAATCCCAGAGTGCCTAATAACAACTAATAATAATAATAATAGCTAATTTTATATATCACTTTAATATTTGGAAAATAAATTTTATATCATTGAATCCTCATAATAACCTTGGGAGATAGGTGCCATTATTATTCCTGTTTTCCAGATAGGAAAATCAAGGCAGACAGAGGTTAAGTGACCTCAGGGTCACATAACTAGTAAGTTTATGAAGCTGGATTTGAAATCAGATCTTACTAACTCTAGGTCCAGTTCTTGGGAGGAAACTAGATATAGCAATTGGCAGAGCACTGGACCTAGAGTCCAGAAGACTTGAGTTCAAATCAAACCTCAGATGCTTACTAGTTGGTATGACCCTGGGAAAGTCACTTAATTTCTATTTGTCTTAGTTTATTCACCTGTAAAATGGGGATAAAATACAGCATCTATTTCACAATTTATTTTTTCAATTGTTGTAAGGAACAATTGAGGTGATATTTGTAAAGTCTTTAGCATAGTGCCTGGAACATAGTAAGTTCTATAGAGATACCTATTCCCATTTCTTTCCCCTCGTTTAGCCTTTTTGCCACCATTTTGTCCCTGAGAAAGTCTGGGAACCACTACCATAAATAGTCTCAACTTTCCTCAACCACCTACATCAGGTTAAATCTTCAAATTAGATGCGTGCAGCTAGCTCCAAGACTTTTTGGCCCAAATCTACCCTTTGAGTAACAACCACTATCTTTGCTATCACATGCAGGAAAAATTGGGTCATATTCTATAATTAGCAGCTTCCCCAGCTTTCCTGGAGGTATTTTTGTGATTTTGTTTGTATAAGAGGCTGATTTACTTTTGGTTCTTTTAAATACTGAATGTATTCAACAGCAAAGGCATGCTACAGAGGATGGCTAAAGCATTGTTAAGTCTTAACTATATTGACATGCATTTGTGGCATGTGCAAATATTGTGTTAGCAAAAAATACCACTTCATTTATAATTACTTGTGAACATGTTCATGGTCGTGTATTTACCAAAATGAAAAATATAGCCAGAAAACCATTCTCATCATCCCCGGTAGTAATGACATCTGTATCAAGGAGTTGTTGTGAGGATCAAATGAGATAATATATGAAAAGTACCTTGAAAACTTTAAAAGATTACACTTTAGCTTTTTTAAAAAAAATATAGATGCTACCACCACCAACATGGAACCCAGCTTCTATTACATTAATATATAAACATTGAATGTTTCAATAGGCAGACTTTCTTGGAAAGTCTAAAAAACATGATAAAGAGTTCTTCAAACAAATGCTAGGTGCCCATTTGTTCAGTATGTTGTAGCAGGAAGTCTTGCTCAAGGATAGCTAGGATTAGATGCTCTCTGAAGTCCCTTCCAATATTGAGATTCCATGAGTCTACAAACAAAGTCAATAGGATGGAAACACAAAAATCTTGACTAAATTCTTCTTTTGATGCCTATGATGTTGATGTAATCTTTGGATCTCCAAGAAAAATGTAAGCTTAGTAGATCCTTCCAAACTAAAAAGGATTTGAGTATAACCCTGGTGATAGACTATGTGCCAAACATCAGGTGAGGCAGAGGGGGTTGGATTTTTTTGGCCATGGAAGCATTTAAAGTTTATCTATCAAATATATAGAAGTTGGGATCCATGTTTTTGTAATAATAAACTAACATATATAATGCTTTACAGTTTTCAAAGTGTTTTTCACACATTATTTCATTTGATCATCATGACAACCCTTTACTATAGGTGCCATTAATATCTTCATTTTGCAGATGAAGAAACTGAGACTCTTCCCCTCCCCTTCCTACCTAGAGGAGATGGTTGGTTGGTTGGTTAGTTGCCATCTTTTGTCCTCTATGAGGATAAAAATGATCAATGTATAGTCTGACTATAGTTGATTAGACCAATAAGAGCTGTGAAGGCTCTGCCACAGATCAGGCACAAATGGCCCATATGAACATTTGGATCAACTTATCCCTTGGATAAATTTGCCACCTGGAGACAAGTCCTAGTTGCTCCACCCTCATTTCAGCTTTGCTTCCATCATTCACAGGAACTGAATAATGCTGCTGCCATGAGATCCACCAGTTTACCCTACACTTCAGCCTGGGGCTTCTGTAGCCAGTGCAACTTAGGGAGTCAGACAAAATAATTAAAGCTGGCATATCCTCTCAAGAACTGATAGTGTTATTTTCCAAGTTACAGAGAGCTTATGCTGAAAAAGGAAGAAGACAGAAAGAATTCATGGAAGGTTTATAAGAGTATCTGAGCAGCAAATACTGAGCAGGGCAAGCCCCAGAGGCACATCCCTAATGTATAATTTATGTGCTCTCCTGATGACTGTCCTTTCCAAATGGGATCATGGGAGATCTGACATCTGTGTGCCTGAGGTATCATGGGTATCTTTCCCTGTCTAGTCTGTCCACTGTCCGGAGGAGAAGCTGTGTTGGCAAGATGTGCCCAAGGCAAGCAGATGCTGCATCCCTGACAATGGTTTCTCAGAGCCACAATTCTTATCTGAGGGCATGCCTTTGCCAAAACCAGCCCCAGCTAACAGAATTTGCAAGACCCCAGACAGGATCCACAAGATATCTCAAACCTCTAAGTACTGACAAAGAGTTTTGTGAGAATTTATTTTTTCTATACTGTTTTAATTCCTATATACTAGGGATAATCACTATATATTTCTCTGTCTTGGATATGGGTCCGAGATACCCTCTAGTCTGCTACTTTTTGCATTTTCCTTGTCCTTGGGAATCCCAAAGAATATCTCCTTTTTCTTTTCACAGAATTTGGTTAAATTTAACTGAATTTTGGTTCTTTTCCTGTGGACTTGACCTATCAGTTTGGGGAAGGGCTGAGCATCTGCTGCATGACCTCTTAATTAGGTATCACCAATTAAAGATATCTTGGGTTGGTCAAAGGAGGGGCTGAATAATGAGCTCCTAAAAATCTATTACCAGGCTGCCTGACTCAGCTCAGGTGGTCCCTGGTAACTAAGAGACAACCATGGAGACCTATATGACTTCATCAGTTATGCTGCTGGCCTAACCAATAAACCAATTATAATCAACAAATGTATATTCTTACCCCAAATCAGTCTCTTGAAATAATTTTAATCATAACAGTTAACTGAATGCATTGTGGGATACTTTGTGTGATCTCAAAACAAGAGCTTCTCTATGAAATCATTCTTTTCTTTCATATATGTATTATATTTATTCTTTCAATAGCCTGGCATTGTCCTTTTGCAGACTGTTGTCTGAAAGAGCTTCTTTATTCTATTTGTTACATAATTTATGTTGGGCTTTTTATCCTGAAGACTTGAAGGTGTTATAATTTTAGACTACACACACAAAATTCCAGACAATGAGCAGTTTAAAACTTGGTAATCATTTAAAAAACACACTCATAATAACAGAAATGAGGACAATAGGGACAAGGTCAGGAAAGGGAAATGGGAAGCGGGACAACAAGACTGGCTTGGTTCTAAATGAAATTCTCAAGCAGGCAAAGTTTGTTTCTGGAGGGTTTTTTTTGGGGGGGTCTCTCTTTCTTTTCTATATATCTCTCTGTTTTGGTATATCTTCTTCTTTGCCTGCCATCAATCCAGTGTTCTTATGCTGACTACTAGTTGTCCAGAGGTCCCCAGTGAGCATCCAAAATCTCAAGCACTTCCCCTAAGACTCTATTCCTTATCTCTTCCCCAGGCACTAAGATATCTCCCTACCTTATTGATACATCTATCCCTAAAAGGTCTGGTGTCAGCTAATTATTACAAGGGGAGCAATCTCATTAAATTAATTCCAGTTAAGAGCTAAAACACTAGAGACTGTCTTAATGTGTTAACTCTCCTAGGAGCATCTGTGTTATAAAAACTAAGCTTATTTATCTCTATTAATGACTTTCTAGGCAGGGTATAGTAGGACATGCTTATAACCCCTGCTACTTGGGGAAGCTGAGGCTGGAATATTAATTGAGTTCAGATCTGAGCTGTATAGGACTAAAGCTAATTGTTTATCCGTGGCCACAAAGATGGTGAGCCATTAGGAAAGGAGGACCACCAAACTGTAGAGGGAGAAGTGAGTGAGCCCAGATTGGAAAAAGCTTTTTTTACAGATGAATATTAATTAGTGGCCAATGTACTTCCAGCCTGGGTGAGATGGGAAGACTCAGCCACAACCTTCTCTTAAAAAAAAAAATAACCCTCACTTCCGGGTAAGCATGGCTGCAATCTAGACGCCACACGCTTCCTCTCCCCGGCACCAAATGAAATAGACTACATCAAAGGAGCATAAAAATCACCTTTGGAGGAACAGAAGGACACCCCAGTACTCCCAGTACTCCCAGTACTCCACAGAGGCGAAGGTATGTGGGGCTTGAACATTTCCACACTATAATAAGAAGGAGGGAAGCTTGCACAGAAAAGTGAACTAAGTCACCCTTCCCCCACCCACCTCCCCCACCAAACCAGAGTGAGCTACCTGAGCGCTCACCGGGACAGCGAGTGAGAGGGGAACGTCTCTGTCTGGGGGGGGGGGGGGCACTCCAGGGTCCTTGTGATCTGGGGACTGCCAGGAAAAAACGTCTCAGGGCAGTTTCACTGGAGAATCTGGCGCTGATTACGGGGGTCAGCGGAGCTGTACTTGGGGCGGCTGCGCTGAACATCTCCGCGGAGCTAAACACCAGGGGCGGACCACGCACTGATTATCTGGGCGGAGCTGAACACCTGGGCAGTGTAGCTGTGATCAGGGACCCGGAGGCTGGGAAGAACTAGTCTGAAGCAACCTAAATTCACAGAAAAACCACCCATATAACCCAGACCCCAGACCAAAAAGGAAAGGGGAATAAAACCACCAAAGGGATGGCTCACATGGCCCAAAATCAAGCCTCGAGGAAGAAAGGGAAAAAAGTGACTATTGAAAACTTTTATGGTGGAAATACCCAAGGAAAAGAGGAGAATGAGGAGGAAAAACAAAAAAAATCAGAACATGCCTCCCAAAATGGAAACTATCAACAAGCTCTGGAAGATCTCAAACTGGAACTTATCCAAAAGATGGAAACCTGGAAAGAAAAATGGGAGAAAGAGATCAGCAGTCTGACAGATAAGACTGCTCAATTGGAAAAACAACTCGAAGCATCCAATAGAAGGGCAGACAAAGCTGAAAAGCAAAACCAGTCCCTAACGACCAGAATCAAGGAACTCGAAGAAAGCGAGATGATAAAACAGCAAGAATCAATAAAGCAAACCCAAAAAATTAATTAGAAGAAAACATAAAATATCTCACTGAGAAGGTCACTGATCTGGAAAACAGAGGGAGAAGAGAAAACCTCCGAATTATCGGTCTCCCAGAAAAACCAGAGATAATAAACTCGATATTATTCTACAGGAGATTATAAAAGAAAAGTGCCCCCACGTTCTGGAGCAAGGGGGCAAAATAGAAATAGAAAGGATTCATAGAACACATTCTATACTAAATCCCCAAAAGACAACCCCCAGGAATGTAATTGCCAAATTCAAGAGCTTCTAAGAAAAGGAGAAAATCCTACAAGAAGCCAAGAAGAGGAGCTTCAGATATAAGGGGGCTCCCATAAGGATCACACACGACTTAGCGGCTAACACACTAAGAGACCACAAAGCATGGAACACGATATTTAGAAAGGCAAGAGAGCTGGGTCTCCAACCAAGAATCAACTACCCAGCAAAACTGACTATATACTTCCAGGGGAAAGTATGGGCATTCAAAAAAATAGAAGATTTCCAAGCATTTGCTAAGAAAAGACCAGAGCTCTGTGGAAAGTTCGATATCCAAGCACAGAAAGCAAGAGAAACAAGAAAAGGTAAATATGAAAGAAAGGGAAAAGGAGATAAATCTTATCTTTTTCTTTAAGTCAAACTCTCTTCTATAAGGACTACATTTATATCAAATTATATATATTAATATGTGGGGAAAATGTTTTGTGTAACTCTCATAAATTGTAGCATCATAAGAGTAGTTAGAAGAAACATGCATAGGGAAAGATTGGGGCATTAAGAAGATTTGTGGAAAGTGGGGGCAAAGAAAGGAAAAGGGAGGGGGGAACCATCGATAATACTAAGATTAACTTCAAGAAATAGGGGGGGACTCAATAGAATAATCTTTCCCATATAAAGATACACATGGAAAGGGGAGGGGAAGAACTCTCATATGAGAAGGAGAGGAAGAGAGCGTGAAGTGGAATTACTTAAACCTTACTCTCAGTGAAATCAAATCTGAGAGGGAAGAACATCTAGATCCAGTGGGATCCTGAATTCTATCTTATCCATTAGGGCAAGAAAGAAAGGAAAATTAAGGAGGGGGTGGGGGGAGGGAGTATAAAAAGGGAGGGAAGGAAAGGGGGGAGGGGAAGGGAGCATAAAAATGGAGGGGCTAGAAAGGGAAGCATCTCAAGGGAGGGGACTAGGGGGACTGACCTAAAGTAAATCACTGGTTCAAAAGGAGAAAGCTAAAGAAGAAAGGTCAGAACTAGGGGAAGATATCAAAATGCCAGCGAATCCACAAATGACAATCATAACTTTGAACGTGAATGGGATGAACTCACCCATAAAATGTAGACAAATAGCAGAGTGGATTAGAACCCAAAACCCTATACCATATGTTGTCTTCAAGAAACACATATGAGGCGGGTTGACACTCACAAGGTTAGAATTAAAGGTTGGAGTAAGACCTTTTGGGCCTCAACTGATAGAAAGAAGGCAGGAGTTGCAATCATGATATCTGACAAAGCCAAAGCACAAATAGACCTGATCAAAAGGGATAGGGAAGGTAAATATATTCTGCTAAAAGGGAGTATAGACAATGAGGAAATATCACTAATCAACATGTATGCACCAAATGGTATAGCATCCAAATTTTTAATAGAGAAACTAGGAGAATTGAAGGAGGAAATAGACAGTAAAACCATATTAGTGGGAGATTTGAACCAACCACAATCAAATTTAGATAAATCAAACCAAATAATAAACAAGAAAGAGGTAAAAGAGGTGAATGAAATCTTAGAAAAATTAGAGTTAATAGACATATGGAGAAAAATAAATAGGGACAAAAAAGAATACACCTTCTTTTCAGCACCACATGGCACATTCACAAAAATAGATCATACACTAGGTCATAGAGATGGCACTCAAATGCAGAAAAGCAGAAATAATAACTGCAGCCTTTTCAGATCACAAGGCAATAAAAATATTGATCAACAAGGGTACATGGAGAGCCAAATCAAAAATTAATTGGAAATTAAATAGCATGATACTCCAAAATCGGATAGTTAGAGAAGAAATCATAGAAACAATTAATAATTTCATGGAAGAAAATGACAACGTCAAAACATCCTTTCAGAACTTATGGGATGCAGCCAAGGCAGTATTTAGAGGAAAATTCATATCCCTGAGTGCATATATTAACAAATCAGGGAGGACAGAGATCAAGGAATTGGAAATGCAAATCAAAAAACTTGAGAATGAACAAATTAAAAACTCCCAGAAGAAAACCATACTAGAGATCCTCAAAATTAAGGGAGAAATTAATAAAATCGAAAGTGACAGGACTATTGAGCTAATAAACAAGACTAGAAGCTGGCACTTTGAAAAAACAGACAAAATAGACAAAGTACTGGTTAATCTAATTAAAAAAAGGAAAGAAGAAAGGCCAATTAACAGCATCAAGGATGAAAAGGGGGATCTCACCTCCAATGAAGAGGAAATTAAGGCAATCATTAAAAACTACTTTGCCCAACTATATGGCAATAAATATACCAACCTAGGTGATATGGATGAATATTTACAAAAATATAAATTGCCTAGACTAACAGAAGAAGAAATAGTTTTCTTAAATAATCCCATATCAGAAAAAGAAATCCAACAGGCCATCAAAGAACTTCCTACGAAAAAATCCCCAGGGCCTGACGGATTCACCAGTGAATTCTATCAAACATTCAGAGAACAGTTAATCCCAATACTATACAAACTATTTGACATAATAAGCAAGGAGGGAGTTCTACCAAACTCCTTTTGTGACACAAACATGGTACTAATTCCAAAGCCAGGCAGGCCAAAAACAGAGAAAGAAAATTATAGACCAATCTCCCTAATGAATATAGATGCAAAAATCTTAAATAGGATACTAGCAAAAAGACTCCAGCAAGTGATCAGAAGGGTCATCCACCATGATCAAGTAGGATTTATACCAGGGATGCAGGGCTGGTTCAATATTAGGAAAACCATCCACATAATTGACCACATCAACAAGCAAACCAACAAGAACCACATGATTATCTCAATAAACGCAGAAAAAGCCTTTGATAAAATACAACACCCATTCCTACTAAAAACACTAGAAAGCATAGGAATAGAAGGGTCATTCCTAAAAATAATAAACAGTATATATCTAAAACCATCAACTAATATCATCTGCAATGGGGATATACTAAATCCATTCCCATTAAGATCAGGAGTGAAACAAGGATACCCATTATCACCTCTATTATTTGACATTATATTAGAAACACTAGCAGTAGCAATTAGAGAAGAAAAAGAAATTGAAGGCATTAAAATAGGCAAGGAGGAGACAAAATTATTGCTCTTTGCAGATGACATGATGGTCTACTTAAAGAATCCTAGAGATTCAACCATAAAGCTAATCAAAATAATCAACAACTTTAGCAAAGTTGCAGGAATCAAAATAAACCCACATAAGTCATCAGCATTTCTATATAATTCCAACACAGCTCAGCAGCAAGAACTAGAAAGAGAAATCCTATTCAAAATTACCTTAGACAAAATAAAATACTTAGGAATCCATATCCCGACACAAACACAGGATCTATATGAACACAACTACAAAACACTTTCCACACAACTAAAAATAGACTTGAACAATTGGAAGAACATTAACTGCTCATGGGTAGGATGAGCCAATATAATAAAAATGACCATCCTACCCAAACTCATCTATCTATTTAGTGCCATACTCATGGAACTTCCAAAAAATTTTTTTACTGATTTAGAAAAAAACATAACAAAGTTCATTTGGAAGAACAAAAGATCAAGGATATCCAGGGAAATAATGGAAAAAAATACAAAGGAAGGGGGTCTTGCAGTCCCAGATCTCAGACCATATTATAAAGCAGTGGTCATCAAAACAATTTGGTACTGGCTAAGAGACAGAAAGGAGGATCAGTGGAATAGACTGGGGGCAAGCAACCTCAGCAAGACAGTATATGACAAACCCAAAGATCCCAGCTTTTGGGACAAAAATCCACTATTTCATAAAAACTGCTGGGAAAATTGGAGGACAGTGTGGGAAAGATTAGGCTTAGATCAACACCTCACACCCTACACCAAGATAAATTCAAAGTGGGTGAATGACTTGAACATAAAGAAGGAAACTATAAGAAAATTAGGGAAACACAGAATATTATACATGCCAGACCTTTGGGAAGGGAAAGACTTCAAAACCAAGCAAGAATTAGAAAGAGTTACAAAATGCAAAATAAATAATCTGGATTACATCAACTTAAAAAATTTTTGTACAAACAAAACCAATGTAACCAAAATCAGAAGGGTAGCAACAAATTGGGAAACAATCTTCATAAAAACCTCTGACAAAGGTTTAATTACTCAAATTTATAAAGAACTAAATCAATTGTACAAAAAATCAAGCCATTCTCCAATTAACAAATGGGCAAGGGACATGAACAGGCAGTTCCCAGCCAAAGAAATCAATACTATTAATAAGCACATGAAAAAGTGCTCTACATCTCTTATAATCAGAGAGATGCAAATCAAAACAACTCTGAGATATCACCTCACACCTAGCAGATTGGCTAACATGACAGCTATGGAAAGTAATGAATGCTGGAGGGGATGTGGCAAAGTAGGGACACTAATTCATTGCTGGTGGAGTTGTGAATTGATCCAACCATTCTGGAGGGCAATTTGGAACTATGCCCAAAGGGCGACAAAAGCATGTCTACCCTTTGATCCAGCCATAGCACTGCTGGGTCTGTACCCCAAAGAGATAATGGACAAAAAGACTTGTACAAAAATATTCATAGCTGTGCTCTTTGTGGTGGCCAAAAATTGGAAAATGAGGGGATGCCCCTCAATTGGGGAATGGCTGAACAAACTGTGGTATATGTTGGTGATGGAATACTATTGTGCTAAAAGGAATAATAAAGTAGAGGAATTCCATGGAGACTGGAACAACCTCCAGGAAGTGATGCAGAGCGAAAAGAGGAGAACCAGGAAAACATTGTACACAGAGACTGATACATTGTGGTACAATCGAAGGTGATGGACTTCTCCATTAGTATCAATGCAATGTCCCTAAACAATCTGCAGGGATCTAAAAAACACTATCCACAAGCAGAGGATAAACTGTGGGAGTAAAAACACCAATGAAAAGCAACTGCTTGACTACAGGGTTGGAGGGGAAATGACTGAGGAAAGACTCTAAATGAACACTATAATGCAAATTCCAACAACAGGGAAATGGGTTCAAGTCAAGAACACATGTGATAACCAGTGGAATCATGCGTTGGCTATGGGAGAGGGAAGGTTGGGGGGAGGGCAGGAAAAGAAAATGATCTTTGTTTCCAGTGAATAATGTAATAAAAATTAAAAAAAAATAACCCTCTAAAGTAGGAATTCTTAACCACTAATTTGTTTTTTAAAAACTTATTTATTGACTATATTTCAACAAGGTTGGTTTTCTTTGTCATCCTGTGTTTTTTATTTTATGCATTTAAACATATTAGTCTATCAAAAAGAGACTATGACCAAAAAAATAGTTCAAGGCCCCTACACTGCAGGAAGAATTTTGTCGGAGATACTAAAGAGAAGGGGAAATGAGAACTCTGCTATCAATAGGCAAATCTATAGGTTCTGAGCTGCACAGTCAGGTGGAATTTTTGTTCCCTTAGAAAAAGACTTTGTAAGTAAAACAAATTCTTCCATGTCCCCTGGCTATATCCACAATGCTGTGACCTTAAGAATGATAATGATAGTTTACACATCATTTTACAATTTTTAGAGATTGAAAATTCTTCATATATTCTATCTCATTTGAGCCCTGCAATGATCCTGTTAGTTATACAAAGAAAATTGTATTCTATCCATTTTCCAGATGCAGAAACTGAAGTTTGTAGAAGATTAAATGAATTTCCTAAAATGAAAAAGTTCCTATAGTAAGTCTAAAACTATAATTCAGATTTCTAGACAATTATTCTCAACTCATAAGCTAAGGGAGCCTGTGTTGTTGTTGTTGAGTCATATTATTCATGTCTGACTTTTTGGGACCCCATTTGGGGTTTTCTTGGTAAAGATACTGGAGTAGTTTCCTATTTCTTTCCTCAGCCCATGATTGACAGATGAGGAAACTAAGGTAAAGAGGGCTAAGTGTCTCACCCAGGGTCACAGAGCTAATAAGTTTCTTAGGCTAGAGTTGAAACTCATGAAATTGGGTCTTTCTGATTCCAAGTCTGGTGACCTGCCCATTGTACCACTTTGCCTATAAAGAGTCTGTAAGTATTTTAAAATCTATTACCTGAATATACTCTTCTCTCTATCTTTTCTCTTCTCCTCTAAGTTCAACTCTTATCTGACATGTTCAGAAAACTGATTTTAATTCTTATCCTACCCCTGGTCTGAGTGTTATGCCCAGTTTCCAGCTTCATTTCCAGTTTCATTTGGGAAAACTGTACTAGATCTGCAGTGAGAAGGCTCTTCTTAACTCTATTTCCCACCCTCATAATAATAACAAAGATCTCTTGCCTTAGATCATACTTTAAAGGTTTGCAAAACATTCCATAATGTCACTTGATCTTCACAACAATTTTGTAAAGCAGATGATATCTGTTAGTCTTTTTTCCTGCTTCTCACCTTCAAACACAGCTGGTATACTCCCTACATATCAAGCCTCCTACATGAGAAATTCTTTCTCATACAAGAAAACATTTCCATCACTATCAGGAATTACAACCCTAGCAAAGATTGGTGCTATTTGTAGACTTTGCTTCAAATTTATTTTATCTTTTGACCTCGTGAGAAAGGAGCTGCTAAAAGCACCACTTTCTTGGTTATTCATAATAAGAGATGCTTGGCAGACTCTCTTGTTTCCCCTTATCATATGGATGCTGGATTTTAATGATTCCTCCAGAGCCATATCTCTAAGAAATATGAGGGCAATCTGGCTACGACATCTGCCACCCCCATCATCGTCAGGGTGGATTCAGATGGCCAAGCTAAGCAGGTGGCCTCCTTATTCCTCACCCTTCCTTCATGCAAGGTCTTTCTTCAGTTCAGGAAGACAGAGAATGTGACCTCATATAGAAAAATGGTATTTTCAAATAAAACTTTCCAAATGACAGCACATCACTGCTAGATTCTCTTTTAGGTATGGTGCTAATACTAACTTTTCAGGATATTATTCTCAGACTTTTCAATATCTTTTCATTTCCTCTGGCTTTTAATCTGATCACAGAATTTCTTGTATTATCACAGCAGACTACTTATCAGAGATAATCTGTTGTTATTTTCTAAGGGTTTCTGTTTAAATTTTGGGCTTCATTTATCCACACAAGCTTATCCATGAAGCTTACATTCTTTTTTTAAATTTTAATCTTTTTTAAGTAGAAGTGTCTTTCCTAAGTGCATTGTGATACTAGCAACATGTACTAAATTAATAATCCCCCAAAAGGGGAAGGAATTCAATTTTTCTCCATTTTCAAATCACTTTATGTAGAAGCAACACAATAGAATTAAAGCACGAATAATTTCTAGCTTCAAAGTTAAGATAGATATACTCATGAGAATGGAAATATTCTTAACACTGATCTTTGATTTGTCTAGTTCCTGTTCTATTATAATCCCTAATCCTTTCATGTAATGCTGTGGACCTGGATTGTTGGGAAGCAGCCAAGCCTCCCTATTATCCCCTCTCTCATTGTGCTACTACTCCCTGGGGCCAGGTAGTCTGGCCTTTGTTTTACTAGCATGGTCTACTGAATTCTAGTTATCACCACCTTCCCTCTGTTTCCTACTGTCCCTATTCCCAACTGGGTATGAGGAAAGACTTGTCTTTCTCCTCCCTCTATTCTTTTTCCCTACTCCCTAAAAAAATGGCAAAGAACATTTTCATATTTTGAAATGATATTTCCTACAAAGAACTAGAGGGAAATCAACAAGGCATGAGTGGGCACATAGGAAAAAAGTGAATTGTTTCCAGATGAAAAAGCTTATCTATGACAAAGGAAAAGACATTTTTTTTCTCTCTCTTCTTTTTACCAGTTTCCCAATAAACTCTTACTTTCCATCTTGGAATCAATAGTAGGTCCTCAACTGACAAATGATCAAATGATATAAACAAGCAATTTTCAGATGAAGAAATCAAAACCATCAATAATCCATACAAAAAAATGTTCTAAATCACTCTTGATGAGAGAAATAAAAATTAAAACAATGTTTCAGTACCACCTCACACAATACATACAGATTGGCCATTATGACAATAAAGGGAAGTGATAAATGTTGGAGGGGATGTAGCAAAATTGGAACACTAATGCATTGTTGGTGGAGTTGTGAACTGATCCAATCATTCTGGAGGGCAGTTTGGAACTATACCCAAAGGGCTATAAAACTGTGCATACCCTTTGATCTGATAATGCCACTATGAGCCTGTATCCCTAAAAAATAATAAAAAGGGAGAAATGAATTACTTTTACAAAAATATTTATAGTTGCTCTTTTTGTGGTGGCAAAGAATTGGAAATTGAGGGGATGTCCGTGGATTGGGGAATGGCTTAACAAATTGTGGTACATGCTGGTGATGGAATAATATTGTGCTATAAGAAATGATAAGCAAGATGATTTCAGGAAAAACTGGAAAGATCTGCAGGAACTGATGCAGAGCAAAATAAGTAGAACTGGCAGAACACTGAAAACAATAACAGCAATATTGGATGCTGATTATCTGTGAAAATTTGGCTACTCTCAGCAATGTTTAAATTTATATTATGGTTTGGACTGGATATTTAATTTGTGGTCACCAGGGATTTAATTTCTAAATCCCAAAATGAATTACTTAAGTAATTGGAATTAATGGTAGTTTGTTTTTATAATAGAGGAAGATATTAAGGAAGAGAGAAAAAGGGAGAGAGAGAGGGAGAAAGCTCTGGATTCCTCTGAGCCAGGTAGAAATTCTAAGGCACCACTCAGGGGAAAGGAGTCTCAAGAAGATGGGCCTTTCTCAGAGGTTCACACCTCCAGAAAGGGCAAGGAATTAAGTCAGCCTTTACACTCACCATGGTGGCCATCTAAAAAGAAAGCAGTCTGAGGTCTTCTGCACAGGCTCCTCCAGGGGTACAGTTCCACAGCCAAGTGTCTTCACTCCAAGTCTGAGTGTCTGTCTTCCAGTCTCTCCTCAAGTGTCTGTCTTCCAGTCCAACTCTGAGTGACTCTTCCAGTCTCTCCTCCAAGTGATTGAATCCTTGATTCATCCTTGTGTGCCTCTGTTTCCTCTATTTAAAGATCTTTTTCTCTTGAGTCACCTCCCCTAAATTTTATGTCTACTAATCACAGTAGACACTCCTCTCTAGGACTGACCACTCAATGTATGAAATGGGTTTTCACTTCTTTCATAGTTAATTAACACCTTTTTTTGGTTAGTTAACACCTTATTGTAGTTAAAATGGGTAGATCTACTTTAAATACTGAGTTAACACTTTGGGGATTAAAATCTAAAAATAGATAGGGGATTACAATTTAATCTTCACAATAAAGGAAGAGCTAAGTACCTTCCTTGTTACAATCAGGGGATAGCTAAATCCAATCTTCACAAATGCAATGATCTGGGAGAATCTTGAAAGATTATGATTGGGAATGCTATCCACCTCCAGGGAAAGAACTGTTGGAATCATCTTTCACATCAGTATATCTTTGATTTTATTCTGGGGTTTTGGTTATATATGACTTTGCTCTCTTACAGCAATGACAATAAAAAAGCTAAAAAAATAATAATCAATAATAATTATCAATTCCAAGGCAAAAGAGTAGTAAGGGCTAGGTAAATGACTTGCTCATGGTAACACAATTAGGAAGTGTCTGAGGCCAGATTTAAACCCAGAACCTCCTGACTCTAGGGCTGGTTCTCAATTCACTAAACCACCCAGTTGTCCCCATTGGCCTTCCTTTTTATTTAGTTCTAGCTCACCTGCTGTGGATTTAATGAACAAGGCCATGCTATCACCACTTTCCAAGATCTATATCTTAAATCTTCAGTGATAATTATAGATATCTAGAGACTAGGACTAGTATTTCTTCATGACAGCTACCCAATTTAGTCTTTTTTCCAGGTTACATCTCCTTGGTTGATTGGTTATGCCTTAGAGAAGTCTCTAGATTCCTAGAAGAAAAAGTTTCTTCTCAAATGGATGTCGTTCAACTTTCCCTTGAGATTCTGCTTAGTAGGCTTCTAGTTCTCTGGAAGGAACTATATCTTGGCATTTATAATTTGCTTTTATCTCTTTTTCTTTGACCTGCTCTCTCTAGTTCTGACTGATTCAGCAAAATCAGATTCTCATAGACAGATGTCTCTCTGTTCTCTCTGTCCTTTGTGGTGAAATTGCCTCTTCTACTCGACTCTAACCTGGTCATTCACTCCATGACCATGCCATTATGAGGCCAGGCTTTAATGTTTTTCTGTCTTTGAGTACCCCCCCCCACCAGCTGCATTTAGAAGAGATTATCCTCCCAAACTAAACTTTAGTATCTTCCTTATCCTTAGTTCCCCTGGGTCCCCTAGGTTCCCATAAATTGGCAGAGATGAGTGGATAATACCTTTGGCAAGGCAGTGTGGTGCAGTGAACAATGAGTCAAGTTGGATATCATAAGACATGGAGTCATACTTGAACCCTGTCGTTAACTAGCTTTGTGACCATGGACAATTTAAATGACCTCTCAGAGACTTGCTCTCCTCATCTATAAAAGAGGGATACATAATATTGAAATAATCATGTCCATTGAGTTGTCACAACGTTCAAAGGAGATAATATGTGCAAAGTGTTTTGTCAGTATCAGTGTCATCAGCTGTTATTAAAAATTCCCATAGCTTGTCTCACCTACTTCATATCAAGGAGTTGAATCATAGCCCATGTCCTCCCCCTTCTTGGGAGGCTTGATCCCAACATTTTTATGACATTCAGACATAAAAATGCACAGAAAAAACAATGTTGTCCTCAATAATTGGTCAGGGTTATGGAGTCACAATATCAACATTTTTAAAATGGAAATTTAATGGTGCATGGGATACTTTATAAGTTAATATAGTCAACTTAAGAATCCACAAATGAAAGGTGCTTTTATATTAAATATTTCTTCAAATATTCTCAGTGAACTCTCACCCTAAGATCAGATGCCACAGGCATCCCAGGAACAAGGGTTAAATATATAATAGCACTAAACCCATATTGAACATAATTTAATCTTTTTTGATGACTCAGAAACTAGTTCAGCATCTTGTGTTTCAAGCATATCATTATAAACTTCGAATATTATACATCTCCATATAAAAGGCCAAAGGGAATGAAGACTGAGTAAAAGCCATTGAATTCAGTGCACATGAGTTGGCTTATGTGCACACACACACACATACATAGACACACACATATAGAGCTCATTGAATGCCTTAGAGAAAGTAGTTTTTAACAGAATGGCAGGGTTAAAAAATCAGAAAAAAAAGGAGTGATGTGTAATTGAGGGCAGCACATGTGGATGCTATATCTTTTTAAATATTTGTAATAGGAAGAAGAGATAGAAGATAGTAGCTAGTGGAGAGAAAGTCAATCGGCTTTTCTTTCTTTCTTTTTTTTTTTTGCGACATTTATTGAGGATATACTATGTGCCAGACACTGTGCTAGCTCTAGGGATACAAAGAGAGCAAAGACAATCCTTGATCTCAAGGAGTACACAGTCTAATGGGTGAGACAATATGTGAACAACTGTTTACCAACAAAATAGAGGGGAAATTGGCATTAGTCTCAGATGGAAGGTAACTTAGAGTGAGAGTAGATAAGTCTTCTTGCAGAAGGTAGGACTTTAGGTATGACTTGAAGGTCAGCCAAAGAAAGTTGGAGGGGGAGAAGATGAGGAGGGTCAAAGTTCCAAACATGGAAGATAGCAAGCTTGGAGTTAGGAGATGGAGATGGAGATGGAGATGGAGAGAGAGAGAGAGAGAGAGAGAGAGAGAGAGAGAGAGAGAGAGAGAGAGAGAGAGAGAGAGAGAGAGGAAGGAAGGAAGGAAGAAAGAAAGGAAGGAAGGAAGGAAGGAAGGAAGGAAGGAAGGAAGGAAGGAAGGAAGGAAGGAAGGAAGGAAGGAAGGAAGGAAGGAAGGAAGGAAGGAAGGAAGGAAGGAAGGAAGGAAGGAAGGAAGAAAAAGAAAGGAAGGAAGGAAGAAGAAAGAAAGAAAGAAAGAAAGAAAGAAAGAAAGAAAGAAAGAAAGAAAGAAAGAAAGAAAGAAAGAAAGAAGGAAAGAAAGAAAGAAAGAAAGAAAGAAAGAAAGAAGGAAAAAGAAAGAAAGAAAGAAAGAAACCAGTGTCACTGGATTAGAGTGGGAGTGTAAGATATAAGGAGACTGGAAAATTAGGAGGGGCCAAAGGACTTTAAAAGTCAAACAGACAATTATATTTGATCTTGGAAGTGATAGGAACCTATCTGTAGTTTATTGAATAGTCTGTGATATAGTCAGTCCTGCACTTAGGAAAATCAGTCTGACAGTTGAATGGACAATGGACTGGAGTAAGAAGAAATTTGAGGCAAGTCGTCACCAGAAAGAGCATGCTTAGGAGACATATGGTAGATTTAAGGAGGGATGAAAATATTTGCATAAGTTGTTGTAAGGAATGAGATAGTGACTCAAATAGGGGTTCCTAAAAGCATTGCCTTATTGCAGTGAGGCTCCAGTTGAGATTAGGTAGCATAAATTTCTAGTGGACCAAGATAACAAAATCTTATAGTTTTCTCCAGCTTCATCAGCAGCAAATGAGTAGGAGTAAAGGCAGCAGTTGGTAGCAGTAATGCAGGGCTGGGGTTTGGCAGGTCAACATCTTCAAAAGGATAAAGGGACAAGGAATTTGAAGGAAGAAGACAGGAAGTTCATCAAGGGATCAAGATAGGAATATAGTCAATGCAGGGATGATGGTAGGGGTAAATAGGATAAAGACTAGGGGTTTGCATTGCAAGACAAATGGAGAGTTGGAATAACAACAGATTATAATCTAATAAAAGAGTTTTACATTTCATGACCATGGGTGTCGGACACTCATGGATGACAGTAAGATCAAAGCTATGATCATCTTTGTGTCTAGCTGTGTTGAGGTGGAGGAACAGGTTATTAGAAATGAACAAATAAATGAGATTAAGTATTTGGAGGAGCATCAATAAATATGATGAAATCCCCTAGTATGAGGGTAGGAGCTGAAGAGGAGAGAAAGAATTCAAACCAAGGAGCAAACTTGTGGAGGAAGGAAAGAGTATCTTGATGATCTGTAGGCTAATAGCTACTAGAAATTTTATTGAATTTTAAATATAGATTGAGTCTCAAAGTGGGAGGATTACTGAATGATGATTGTAGATTCTGTAAGTGACAATAGGAAATTCCAATTTCCTCACCATCCTCAGCGAATGGTTTATAAAAAGGCCAAATACAGTGTTAAATACTGTGGATACAAATGATAGTTCCTGCCTTCAAGGAGGTCACAGTCTAATGAGGAAAGTAATAAATGTAGAAAAGATTTAGCTAGAAGGCAAATGGAAAAGTCCAGAGGTCCTAAAGGTGCAACCTAATGTTACCTTTTGGTTCTATAATAATATTACTTGGAATTTAATGTACTTTTAAAAGGTAAAAATAATTTCTTTTCTTTTAAACCCTTATCTTTCAATTAAAACTGTGCATTGGTTCTAAGACAGAAATGTAGTAAAACCTAGGCAATGGGGATTAAGTGACTTGTCCAGAGTTATATATCTAGGAAGTGTAGGAGGCTAGACTCGATCCCAGGACCTTTCATCTCTGGGCCTGGTTCTCAAATTACTGAGCCTTCACTGAGCCACCCCATAAAAATCATTAATATTTGCATATACATGGTGAGAAACAATTGTATAATTTTGACAAATATTGTATATATATATATATACAGTAGTTAGGCCTAGAAACCAAGAAGAACTGAATTCAAGTCCTACCTCTGACATATTCTGGCCATGTAACCATGGGCAAATCTATCAATATCCTAAACAACTTACTGATACTCTAATTATTTTTTGCACTTAAAATCTTTATTTCATTCATTTGCAATATGTTCAGTTGTAAATTAAGGAGGAGTTATGGTCTTGATTGGTAAAAAGGAGCTTCCCCTGGAAGTTCCCTATACAAAAGAAATCAAAGGTCCAGTTCCTTGTCCAAAGTGGGGTTGAGGAAGGAAATTAATTATTAATTAATTTGATTTGATTTGTTAAAATAAGAATTAACTATTTGGTAAAAATGGTTAGGAAAACTGAAAAGCAGTTTGAACAGAAATTAGATATAGACCATTATCTTCCACTGTTTATCTAGATAAGATCAAAATGGATATATTGCCTAGGTATTAAGGGAAATATTATAAACAGATTAGAAAAACAGGGAACATATTACCTACCAGATTTGTGGATAAGAGAAGAATTTATGAACAAAGTACTGTGAAATTCGAGATGGATCATTTTGAATACATTAAATTGAAAAGGTTTTGTACAAATAAAACAGTCACCAAGATTAGAAGGAAAGCAATAAGGCGAGAAAAACATTTTATAGACAATTTCTCAGAAGTCTCATATTTAAAATATAGAGGATGTAAAATATATAATAATATGAGCTATTACTCAGTTGATAAATGATCAAAAGATATGAACAGATAGCTTTTTAAAAAAATTTATTTAATTGATTAAGAAAAATTTTCCATGGTTATGTAATTCATTGAACAGATAGTTTTTGATCAAGGAATCAAAAAATTAAAAAGCTCTAAATCATTATTGATTAAAGAACTGCAAATCAAAATGACTCATAGATCATGTCATATCCATCAGATGGGCTAAGATGATAAAAGTAGAAAATGACAAATGTTAGAGGAGATATGGAAGAACAGGGATCCTAAGACATTGTTTGTCCAACCATTTTGGAGGCCAAGTTGGAATTATACTCAAAGAATTATGAAACAGTGTATATCTTTTGACTCAGTCACATGTTTATTGGGTTTTTTCCTAAGGTGATCAAGAGAAAAGGAAAAGAAATATATTCTAAAAACATTTATGGCAGCTTTTTTATGGTGACAAAGAACTGGAAATTGTGGGGATGTCCATCAATTGGGGAATGACTGAACAATTTGTAGTATATGATTGCAATGAAATACTATTGTACCATAAGAAATGACGAACTAGATAGTCTCAAAAAAGCTTAAAGACTGATTTGAAGTCATATAAATTAAAGTGAACAGAAGTAGGAGAACACTGTGTACAATAACAGCAATAATGTATGATGATTAATTGTGTATGACATAACTATTATCAACAAAGCAAGGCTTCAGGACAGCTCCAGGGGACTTGTGACAAAAAAACAATATCCACCACCATAGAAGGAACAGATGGAATCTGTGAAGGCAGATTAAAGTATACCATTCTTCACTTTGTTTCCTCCATGAATTTTTCTCTAGTGTAAGCATTATGTGCCTTGTTTTACAACATGAACAGGGAAATATGTATTATATGATAATATATGTGTAACCTCTATCATATTATCTTGGGGAATAGGAAGGGGTGGAAGGGAGAAGAAAAAAAGAATGAGAGATTTTTGGACATAACTAATGTGTGAATTTGTTTCTCTTCAAGAAACATATTTATTATAATATATTTACATGTTTATCAGAAATCATAGATATTATGTTGATATGTTACATATCATGTGTATTAAAAAACAAAATTACAAAAATAGAATTAAAATATCTCATAGAATACTGGAGCTGCTTATAAATTCTTGATTACCTGATTTGTTAAAGTACAATTTTGAGCTGTTCTGTGCAAAATCAGAGTATACTCATGTAGAAGCCAGTTTGAAAAATGAGTGAATAATGGTATTTAGAACTTCAGCCTTATGTAAATAAGACTATCAATAGGTCTGATTTTCATAATTTTCAGTGTCTTTTTTACTGATCCCAAAAGAGATGAAGAGAAGATGAATAGGAGGAAATGTCTCCTGTCAATGAAGGTAAGGGACTCCTAAGGATTCTGGAGATCTGGGAGAGTTAGGATGTAGGAATTTTAAAAAAGGATAATATAAATAGCTGCTTAACTTCTTGAAGACTGACTCTCAAAAAGCCAGAAAGTTCACCAAGAGGCCACCTGAAGACAATAAAGCCTACAAGTCTTCTGATTTTCTCTACACTTTTGGCAGGAAGAGAAGTGAAACAAAGACTCTCATCTGACCATCTGACCAAGTGTCTCCTATCTCATATCACACTTGTCTCCAGTATGATCTCCATTCTTCTTTGGGAAGAGGAATGGCACTCCACACTGATTGATGAAAGTTCTCACAACTGGTCATACCCTTCATATCCCACTGATTCTGAACCCCTGTAGGTCTTCATCTAAGCCCACCACCACCCCACTACCTGATTCCTTATTCCCATTTTCTCAACTTTTCCACCTCAAAGTTTTAACCAAATACCATATAGTCCTTCCACTGTGCCCAATTTTTTCCTTTAATCTTAATCTATTCCTCTCCCAATCTTCCTTGATTCCTTTTTGCAGTACTGTCTACAGTATTGTTTGAGGTGGGGGAGTTGAAATATTCCTTCCCTCTAAGTTCTCCCCATAACTACATCACTCAGTAACTTTTCTTTTGAAGCTAATGCTATTTTCATGTCTACCACCCAATTAAAATCCTGGTAGCTATTTTCCATAGACCTCCAGGTCACCCCTCTTCTTTCCTTCCTCATTGAATTCAATAGATAGCTCACGATTTTACTCTCCTCCAACTCCTTACATAATACTAAGGGGCTTCAAAATATATTAGATTGATACTCCCTCAAATTCCCTAAACACTGAGTTCCTCAACATGCTCATTTCTCATGAGCTACTCATCCACCACACATCAGCCACATACAAAGATGATTTTACACTTGATCTTGTTATCACCCACAAATGTTCATTACCCACCTCCATGCTCAAGAATTTTGAAATATTCTCATTGGACTATAATCACTTGGCTTTTCATCTCTTCTTTCCATCTTCCTTTAAGAAGCCCTACTCTGCCCACATTGTTACTTTCCATCCCTTGATGCCTATTCTCTCTGATGCTATCTCCCCTACACTAGCAACTCTCTTCTCTTTCCCCCATTTTAACGCCTTCATGTATCAGTTCAACTCTACACAGTCCTCTCTTAAATCACTAGCTCCCTTTTCATGTTGCCAAGTCTCAGACTTAAATTGCTCCCACCATTCACCACCCACACTCCTACACACACACTGTTGAACAGGCATTCCAGAAAATTCCAAATTGCAGAAAATCATGCAACTGTTCTAAATGAATCCTTTATACATTTGTTACAAAGTCTCAACTGATCCCTCACTGGTGCTAGGCAATCCTTCTATACCTGCTTTATCAATTCATAATTCCACTCACCATAGCAGCTATTCTAAATATTTTCAGCCATTTTCAAATATCCCATGGTTCTTCCCTCTTCTTCCTTCCCTGAGAATATGAAGAAAAGAAATAAAAATTGAGGCCACTCACCAGAAGTTCCCTCTTGTCACTTCTTCCCTATCTCATATCACCCATATGCCTTACACCATTTCTTCTTCTACCTCTGTCTCATTTGATAAAGTGGCCTTATTTACCAAGGCTAACCTCACTCTCTGCTGAAGCTATCTCATTCCATCCCGTCTCCTTCAACAGATCAGCCCTTCTGCCATCTCTATTTTTTCATTTATTTTCAATCTCTCCCTGTCATTCCCTATCATTCATATCCAATCATTCCCTGCAACCCACGGACATGCCCATTTCTCCTCCATCCTGAAATAACCTTCTACTGAACTATTATTGTACTAAATTTCTTCTACCCTTTGTAGTTAACCTCCTTGAAAAGGCCATCTATATTAAGTATCTCTTCATTCTCTCCTCTCACTTCCTTCTTAACACCTTATGTTCTGGTTTCCAACTTTTTCATTCCATTAAATCTGTTCTCTCCAAAGTTACCAATGGTCTCTCAATCACCAAATCAAGTAGCCTTTTCTCAATACTTATTTTCCTCAAAATTTCTCCACCTTTGACTCTGTTGATCATTCTCTTTTCCTTCACACTTTTCTTTCTAGGTTTTAAGAATACTATTTTCTCCTGGGTCTCCTCATATCCTTTTGACTGCTTCTCAATTTCTTTTGCTAGATCCCCATCCAGATCACAGCCTTTAACAGTAGGTGCCCCATAGGTTTTTATCTTGGGACATTCTGTTTTTTTTTTTTTATTTTCACCTTCTAAACTACTTTACTTGATGATCTCAGCAATTCCCACAGATTTAATTCCCATCTGCAAAGTGACAATCCTCAGATCTACCTATCTGTCCCAACTTCTCTGCTGATCTTCAATATCTCATCTCCAGCAACCTTTCAGACATCTTTACTGGATATCCAGTAGACATCTTAAACTAAACATGTCCAAAATGGAACTTGTTACCTTTTCCCTTAAATGCTTTCCCCTTCTTAATTCCCTATTATTGTAGATCACAAAAGCATTCTCCCAGTCGTTGGACTTGCAATCTAGGAGTTGTTCTGGATTCCTTACTATTTCTCAATTTCCATATCCATCCTGTTGTCAAAACCTATTGATTTCCTCTTTGCATCATCTCACAAGTATATCCCTTCTTTCTTCCAACACTACCAGCACTTTGATGCAAGCTCTCAACACAGCAATAGTTGCTGGTAGGCGTGCCTGCCTCAAATTTCTCCCTATTCCAATTCATTCTCCATTTAGCTACTAAAAGTGATTTTCTTAAAGTGCAGGTCCAACCATGTCACTTCTCTATTTGATAAATGCCAGTGACAAGCTCTGTTTGTCATCCAAAGCTTTTTATAGCTTAGACCCCTCTTACCTTTTCAGTTTTGTTACACCTTACTTCTATGTGATTTATTCTTCCATCCAGTGACAATGGTCATCTTGCTATTCCACAAAAAAAGATACTCCATCTCTTGGCTCTAGAGACTTTCTCTGGATGTATTGCCTTTTTGTTCTTTTTTTGTTTAAATTATTTATTTACTTTTCAATTACATTTCGAAACAATTTTTGACAATTGTTTTCTGAAATGTTAAGATTCAGATTTACTCACTCCCGCTCTTCCCCAACCCCTTCTCCAAGGTGGTAAATAGTTTGTCATAGGTTGTATTAGTACATGCAACCACTCATGTTGTCATAGTAAATAAATATCATATATACAATAAAAATCTCATGAAGAAAAAAATGGAAAATGGCTCAGGCTTTGACAGTTCCTTCTTTGGCTATTGAATTTTCATCATGAGTCTCTTGTAGTTAACTTGGAAACTTTCTCTTCTGAAAATAGTTTAGCTCTTCATAGTTCATCATTGAATAATATTTCTGTCACTATGTACATTGTCCTTCTGGTTCTGCTCACTTCACTTCACATTAGTTCATATAAATCTTTTAAGTTTTTCTTACTCAAATCTGTTCATCATTTCTTAAGACTCAATAATGTTCCATATACCACAATCATAAACTCTAAGAAATGAAAAACTCCTCAGTTTCCAATTCTTTGCCACTACAAAAAAGCTGCTAAAATATTTTGGTACAGGGAGGTCTTTTTCCTTCTTCTCTAATCTCTTTGGGATTTGATAGAAGTATTGTTGGATTAAAAGGTATACATAGTTTTATGTACCTTTAAAATATCCCCCTTTTTCAACTCTGCCCAATGGTTTCCCTGGCTTCTTTTTTTAAAAATTTATTCATTTTTAACATTAAAAAAATTTTTAGTTCCTGAATTTTTTCCTTCCTGTCTCTTCCCCCCATATATTGAGAAGCCAAGAAATGTAATATCAATTATACAAGTGAAACTATGCAAAACATATTTCTGTATGTCATATTGCAAAAAAAAAAGCAAGGAAACAAAGAAAATGAAAAATTATGCTTCAGTCTGTACTCAGATTCCATCAGTTCTTTCTGTGAATGGTTGATAGAATTTTTCATCATAAATCCTTCAGAATTATTTTGGATTATTGTCTTGATCAGGGTAATCAAGTCTTTTACAGGTGATCATTGATATAATATTACTGTTACTATGCATAATGTCCTCCTAGTTCACTTCACTTTTGATCAGTTCATACAAATTTTTCCAGGTTTTTCTGAGAGCATCCTGTTCATCATTTCTTATAGCATACTATATGATATACCTCAACTCATTCAATCATTCCCCAATTGAAGGGCATCCTCTCAATTTTCAATTCTTTTTCACCAAAAAAAAAAAGAGAGCTGCTATAAATATTTTAGTACATATGAGTCTTTTTTCTTTCTTCTTTGATTTCTTTGAGATATAGACCTAGTTATGGTATTGCTAGGTCAAGGAATATGTTGTGTTGCCTTTGGGCACAGTTCCAAATTGCTCTCTAGAAAGGTTGTATCAGTTCACAACTCCCTCAACAGTGCACTAGTGTTCTAATTTTCCCATATCCTCTCCAATATTTGTCATTTTCCTTTTTGCCATAGTATTCAATCTGGTAGGTGTGAGGTGGTACCTTGGAGTTATTTTACTTTTCATTTATCTAATCAATAGTGATTAAAAGCATTTTTTCCCATCTGAGTAGATAGCTTTGATTTATTCTGAGAACTGCCTATTCATATCCTTTAACCATTTATCAATAAGGGAATGGCTCATGTTTTTATTTGATTCAGATAAAGGTTTCATTTCTTAAATTATAGAGTACATATCAGAGAGTGAGATCTTTATCAGAGAGACTTGCTGTGAACATTTTCCCCAGTTTCCTGATTTCCTTGTAATCTTGGTTGTTTTGTTTTTGTTTGTTCAAAACCTTTTTTACTTAATATTGTCAAATTAACCATTCTAACTCCTGTGACCCTCTCTTTCTCTTTTTAAATCATAATCTGGCTTCCTTTGAACCCCAATTAAAATTCCTTTTACATGAAGTCCTTCCCAACCCTTCTTAATTCTAGTTCTTTCACTCTATTAATTATTTCCTATCTGACCTGCCTATGGTTTATTTACATCTGTCTGTATGTTATCTCCCCCATTAGTTTATAAACTTCTTGAGGGCAGAGACTGTTTTTGCCATTTTTTTGTATCCTAAGTAAAATGCCTCATAAATAGTAGGCATTTAATAAATGTTTACTGATTAATTGATTCCAAAAATAGAATTAAGGCAATTTTCCAATTTGCCTTAGTAAAGAAAACTTTTAAGCAAGAATTTATTACAGCTGAAGTATAGTGAGAGAAGGCACTTGACTTGTGAGTAGGTGGTTGCATTTAATTTCATTTTGGTCAAAACTGAACCCTTAGTTAATGCATATTATCATAGAGCATAATTAAATAATTTGTGCTATTATTTAATAAAAGCTCTATTTGAATAAAAAAATTAATATGCTTAAACCATAGGCAAAATGCTCTCAAACTCAGCTCACAATATCTAGAAGATCTTTAACCATTTAGTTTATGATTCCCAAAGCCACACTGTCACAATTTACCTGGGTAAAGATCCTATATGACAGGGAGAGGGCATAGACAATTCACAGATCATAAAGTCAAATTTAGCCGATATTGTGAAGTCACATTATCATTACTAAGGGTTCAGTTTTACTAGTAGGAATTTATTCAAAAGGAGCTTGTTGTATGTGGCACAGAGTTTGGGTCAGGATCAGGAGAATCCTTCTCCCTTGACTTTATAGTCTTTATTATAGTCCAATAAATTGTTGTTCTCTCAAAGGACAGTTAATGCAGCTTGAACTTTCGTATCTTGATAGGACCTAGCACTCTCTTCTGTGGCTAGTCTTAATGAACATGAAAGTCATTCTTTCAAATGGCCTTGCCTGACATGGTATTCCATTATACTGTCTCCTAATGGAGATTTCCTATTATAGCCAAGTTTTGAAAGAAAATGTGCAATAAAAAGTTTAATTAAATTTCTGTTCTTCATGTTTATCCTTCCAAAGTTTGTGTACTACATAGCTGTAATTGGCCAATTTCAGCTGTTTTAAAAATAGAAACTGTTTTAGTCTCTTATAACTGTTTATAACATGTATATCTAATCAGCTATAGAACCATAAAAGGCATAAAAGTCATGCCTTGCTGCCATATTGAAGGGAAAGAGCCTTATCTCTCACTGTAACATAGTTGAAGCATATTTTTTCATTGAAATAGTTGCACTTTAAACATAAATTTCAGGAAGACTTTTCATCAATTAAGAACATAATTGCATTTAAATGAACACGGCCTATGATTTTGATTTGTTTCTTTTGAATTATAATACTTGACTATCTACATGAAAAGATTATTCTATATAATGAAGCTTACATGAAATTTAAACTGAACATCAAGGACTTAAAAAAGATTGAAAGCTGTGTGGTTATAATGTCTGAGCTTGGCCCAGGAGAATAGTTGAGAAAATGTGTACCATTCCCTTATTTGTAACAATGGAAAACTATTAACATGGAACATTGCATCCCGTTAGACTCAGCTGATGCCTTGCTTAGTTTTGCTGAAGTGTTTTTTTCCTCTTTCTTTTTCATTCTTTGTTCTAAGGGAGAGGAAAAGGATATATTCAAGAGTTAAGGTAATCCCAAAATGTTGTTTATGTTGAATTAAACTAAAGAGGGGGAATGTATTGAAAAAGTGAGGTAGAGTGATATGATATTGATGGGAAAATTGGTTAAAGAACTGGGATTTGACTGAGGTTACTAGGTATATCCTGAGTTAATCAAACTGGTCCCAGTTTTCAAAACTTTATGGCCATGAACTTAAATTTACCAAGGAGAGGGGTGGAGGGCAAAAGTGGTCTCTAGTGCTTTGGCACATAAACTCAGCACAGAACCACCCATGACCACAAAGCTCTAATCTCAACCTAGAAGTTGTAGATCAGTATGAGACTGAGGATCTACTGAAGGTTCTCTGGCAGTACAGGTGTAGCATTACAGGACTAGGAATGAACAACCTGTAGGCAGAGAGAGCTTTGGGCTTTAACTCCTATTTTTTTGTTATTTGGAATACCATGTGGTCAATCAATTGCCATGCCAAGGTAGTAAAAGAATGACTTTAGGCAAAATTAAAATAGCATGGCAAACTTTTTTCAAGGATTTTCTATAGTCCACTGGATCCTGAAATGACTTAAAGGCACATAAATGCCTCTGACTAATGGTCCTTGATGTGTATTGGTTTCTTCTCTTCTCCATGAGGAGAACAAGAATGTCCTATCATGGCCTAGTACTTCAAGCAGTGCAAGTTTAATTGTCCATTTCTCTGATTATATACTCTGTTCTGG
Organism: Monodelphis domestica; assembly: GCF_027887165.1. NCBI lineage: Eukaryota > Metazoa > Chordata > Mammalia > Didelphimorphia > Didelphidae > Monodelphis > Monodelphis domestica. The sequence goes on from NC_077234.1 coordinate 65,688,188, forward strand.
AACACTGCCATGAACATATGACTTCTCAGACTGTTCAATGGACTTTCTAGAATGTTAATTGGTGGGAAGATGAGGGGCCATCTTTTGTCGTACTTATAAATCTCAGCTTTAGAATCTTTTGGGTCTCAAAGACCTATCTTCTCTCTCACAATATGGAACCCAAACTACATTAAATGGTGGATGGATTTTATCTCAAGGAGGTCTGTATCAGCCCTCAAGAATATAACAGTAAAGAAAAAGTATGACGTGGTCTGGGTGTGTAATTGTAATCTATTCATCTTCTCTTGAATTCTCCTGTATACTCTTTCAGTTATATTACACAGATGTAATCAGAACTCATATCTGATTTTACAGGAACTCATTTGGGTTATCACTTTCCTCTTCTCCAATACAGCCAGATCTCTTGATTATTTCCTGGCCATTTCAAAACATTCTGCACACCTTCTTTACCTTTCTTTTCACTATAATCTTGGACACATTTTTTAACCTATTGGTGCTACAACATAGCATCTCTCTAGGATGATAAACCACAGACTCATTTCTGGACTATATCTGTAGAGGAATTTTTCCTACTCTGGAAGCCCCCCACACCAATCAAATCACAGCTCTGGACAAAAGTAAAGAGAATTAGAGAGACACAGAAAGTAAGGCACAGGAATAGAGATATGCATGCTTAAGATAATAAGTTTAATTAATATGTAAGAAGTTTCAGTGATATGTATTAACATAATGCACATAACTCTAGTGACTACTTTCTGTTAATTATCTTTAGTTTATGCTGGCTGTATCCTGTTGGTACACAGTTGTTTGCATGTTGTCTTCTCCATTAGATTGTGAGCTCCTTGAAAAAAGGACTATCTTTTTATTTTCTTTGTTTTACTTAGTGCTTAGTATATTGCCAGAAATGGAGTAGGTGCTAAATAAATGTTTCTAACTAATATATAAATGACAGAAAAAGGTGTATGTGAATAAATTGATGATGGATAGAGACTGTGTGTTTGTGTGTATATACTAAGCACATTAAAGCAATAAGATAAGGTAGATATCCGCATTATGAGATATTTAAATGTCTCCAGGATCTTTTGCTTTTCCCTATCTGTGATCCATTTAGCATTGTTAGGAATTCAGTCCTGTCCGTATGTATGTGTGTTAATAGGATCCTAGATTTAGAGCTAAAAGTGACCTTAGGTGGCCACCTAATCCAATCCATTCATTTTGAGAGTCAGAAAATAATCAATAACTTTGAACTCAGGTCATATTGATTCCAAATCCACTGTATTTTCACTTTATATCATACATCTCAACTTATATCTACTATATTGTATTTTTATTTATCTGTTCAAGTGATTTATCATCTTTCCCCAACCTAGATTATAAATTCCTTTGGGAAAAGAGATTATTTCTCATATTTCTCTGAGTTCTCCACATTAAATTACTTTGCAAATAGTAGATACTTTTGTAAGGGTTAAAATTATGATTGAGTCACCAAGGATTTTATTTATAAAATCCTAATAAAACACCCAAACTGAGCTGGAAATTTTATGGTGATTTAATTGATATAGTGGAGGAGATTAAGAAGAAGGAAGAAGGAAGGGGCTAGTACCAGGTGGGAAGACTAGGAGATCTAGAAAGTAAGGTTTTGAGTGTGAAGGAGGGAAGAATCAGCCTGACCTCCAAAGGGGCTCAGCTAAGATGCCCGAACCTGAATCAGCTCAAGGGCAAAATTCACCACCAACACTCCAAGATGTCAAAATGCCTAGCATACTCTCAGCCAGAGTCGCCTCTCCAGGGAAAGAGGAGGAGAGAGGAAGTGACATGCCTTATATAGACAGTTTTACATCCATTTCCTGCATCTCATCTGTACCAATGATGGTTTAGCTTGACTTAGGACAGCCCACAGGGGTCTGTCCTTTTTTCTGCACATGTCTGTTGAAGGCCATTTCCTTAGATAATTAAATCTTGAGTTTGATGCAGACCTTCAAAATCTTGTTAAACTAAGAAGGGAGGAGAAATGTAGAGTTTCCAAGACCTGATTCTGTTATTCCAAGTATCTCCATTGTTACTGACCAGGAAATAACTAAATCAGATCTTTTAAAGAATGGTCTGATTAGGGTGGAATAGTTTTAAAATTCACACTTTAATTATTTTTGCTGAATGCTGGCTCTGATGGAGAGGCAAGGATAAGACTGAAGGGAATTGTTCCCTCTCAGGTTTCTTTTGACTTCTTCAATTCAGTTCTATCACATGTGAAAGAGTATAAACTTCTCTAAAGAACACTTCTTAGGGGAGCTAAGTGGCTCAGTGGATAAAGAGCCAGGTTCAGAACAGAAGGTCCTAGATTCATATTTGACCTCAGACACCTTCTGGGCAAATCACTTAACTCCTGTTGCCTAGCTCTTACCATTCTTCTGCCTTGGAAACAATACTTAGTATTATTTTTAAGACAGAAGGTAAGGGTTAAAGAAAAAAAGAAAGCAAGTGCTCTTTTCATCCTCCTCTCTCCCTTTCCCTTGCCTTCTCTTATCTAGAACATTCCCAATCCTCAAAGCAACAGAAAGTATAGAGCAATAAGGGGTTGTGGGTAAACCATCCTAGTCTCTTCTCTTCTCTTCTCTTCACTTCATATGCCAGGAATGGAAAACAAAAGTCCAAGATTTCACATGTACTTCTGAAGGGTAGTCAGGCTCATAAATCTGAACTGGAGTCCAGTTAGACTCTGACAACAACTGGAAACAATTTTCATCTGACTAGGTAGGCTGCTGCAGTAGAATAGTCTACAGGCTCATTGTCAGGCACCATTTTCCTTGTTGAGACCACCAGTATGGTAGCCACCATCATGTAGATCTTGAATAGAACATTGATATGTGCTACTTCTAAGGGTCCTGACTGAGGATACTGAAGAAGAACCTTGTGTATTTGCATGTCTTTACTATAAATAGTAAAATTAGGAGAAACTGGTTTACCATGCTTACCATAGGCAGCCTGAATTCACCAAGCTACATATCTGTAGAGATACCTACTTTAATAGAGAATTCTACCCATCCATGCTTTATCTTCCAGGGTGACTCTTGTACATCTCCTCCACATCTCCATTGGGGAGTCCTGCCCAACGTTCTGAGGACTTTTCTCCAGGCCAGAGTGATAGATAATTTTTTGTCATTATACCCTTTGGAAGGCTGGTGAAGCCTATGGACCCCTTATCAGAATAACATCTAAAAATATTTGAATGGAATACTGTTAGTTTGAGAAAATAAAGATGCAATTCTATCCCCAACCAATTGAATGTATCTTTAGGGATCTTTGGATCCCATGTTAAGTCCCTTAATCTAAACTTACTGATATTGCATGAGCATCATCAGAGTATGTGGCTGTTATTCCATTATCCTTCATTCTCACTATGTATTTGGATGACTGTCCATGAATATGTATGTTTACATGTGTATATGTACATTTATGTCATACAGATATGTATACATATATATGGGGCAGCTAGGTGGCATAGTGAATAGAGTAAAGGGCTTAAAGTCAAGAAGACTTACCTTCCAGAGCTCAAATGAGGCCTCTAGATATTACTTGACTCTGGACAAGTCACTTAATTAACCCTGTTTGCCTCAGTTTCTTATCAGTGAAATGAGCTAGAGAAGAAAATGGCAAACAACTCTGGTATCTTTGCAGGAAAATCCAAAATGAAGCCATGAAGAATTGGACATGACTGAAACAACTGAACAACAAAATATATGAACACACACATACACAGCTTTGAGTAGACTTAATATTGGACTTTCCTGGAGCATTTTTATTTTAAAAGAGGAATGAAGCTTTAGAGAGACTTTAGAGAGAGAGTTTTTAGTATAATTTTTTTAAACATTATTTTATTTGGTCATTTTTATGCATTGTTCATTGGAAACAGATCATTTTCTTTTCCTCCCCCCCAAACCCCTCTACCCCTTCCCTAGCTGACTCACGATTCCTCTGGGTATCACATGTGTCCTTGCTCTGAACCCATTTCCTTGTTGTTGGTATTTGCATTAGGGCACTCATTTAGCGTCTCTCCTCGATCATGTCCCCTCAACCTCTGTAGTCAAGTAGTTGCTTTCCTCGGTGTTTTTACTACCCCACTTTGTCCTCTACTTGAGGACAGTTTTTTTTTGTTTTGTTTTTTTACTCATAGATTGCTGCAGGTTGTTCAGGGACATTGTAAAGCCATTACTGGAGAAGTCCATTCCATTCTCTTGTACCACAATGTGTCAGTCTCTGTGTACAATGTTCTCCTGGTTCTGCTCCTCTCACTCTGCATCACTTCCTGGAGGTTGTTCCAGTCTCCATAGAATTCCTCCACTTTATTATTCCTTTTAGCACAATAGTATTCCATCACCAACATACACCACAATTTGTTCAACCATTCTCCAATTGAAGGGCATCCCCTCATTTTCCAATTTTTGGCAACCACAAAGAGCGCAGCTATGAATATTCTTGCACAAGTCTTTTTTCCTTATTATCTCTTTGGAGTACAAACCCAGCAGTGCTATGGCAGGATCAAAGGGCAGACAGTCTTTTATCACCCTTTGGGCATAGTTCCAAATTGCCCTTCAGAATGGTTGGATCAATTCACAACTCCACCAGCAATGCATTAATGTCCCTACTTTGCCACATCCCCTCCAGCATTCATTATTTTCCTTTGCGGTCATGTTGAACAGTCTGCTAGGTGTGAGGTGATACCTCAAAGTTGTTTTGATTTGCATCTCTCTGATTATAAGAGATCTAGAACACTTTTTCATGTGCTTATTAAGAGTCTTGATTTCTTTAACTGAAAATTGCCTATTCATGTCCCTTGCCCATTTTTCAATTGGAGAATGGCTTGATTTTTTGTACAACTGGTTTAGCTCTTTATAGATTTGAGTAATTAGACCTTTATCAGAGGTTTTTGTTATGAAGATTATTTCCCAATTTGTTGCTTTCCTTCTAATTTTAGTTACATTGGTTTTGTTTGTACAAAAATTTTTTAAGTTGATGTAATCCAGATTATTTATTTTGCATTTTGTAACTCTTTCTAATTCTTGCTTGGTTTGAAGTATTTCCCTTCCCAAAGGTCTGACATGTATACTATTCTGTGTTCGCCTAATTTTCTTATAGTTTCCTTCTTTATGTTCAAGTCATTCACCCATTTTGAATTTATCTTGGTGTAGGGTGTGAGGTGTTGATCCAAACCTAGTCTCTCCCACACTGTCTTCCAATTTTCCCAGCAGTTTTTATCAAATACTAGATTTTTGTCTCAAAAGCTGGGGTCTTTGGGCTTGTCAAAGACTGTCTTACTGCGGCCATTTACCCCAAGTCTATTCCACTGATCCTCCTTTCTGTCTCTTAGCCAGTACCAAATTGCTTTGATGACCGCGGCTTTGTAATATAGTTTGAGATCTGGGATTGCAAGGCCACCTTCATTTGTATTTATTTTTTTTATTTCCGTGGATATCCTTGATCCTTTATTCTTCCAAATGAACTTTGTTATGGTTTTCTCTAATTCAGTAAAATTGTGTTTTGGTAGTTCAATGGGTATGGCACTAAATAGATAGATAAGTTTGGGTAGGATGGTCATTTTTATTATGTTAGCTCATCCCACCCAGGAGCAATCAATGTTTTTCCAATTGTTTAGATCTAGTTTTAATTGTGTGGAGAGTGTTTTGTAGTTGTGTTCATATAGTTCCTGTGTTTGTCTCGGCAGATAGATTCCTAAGTATTTTATATTGTCTCGGGTGACTTTAAATGGAATTTCTCTTTCTAATTCTTGCTGCTGAACTGGGTTGGAGATATATAGAAATGCTGATGACTTATGTGCGTTTATTTTGTATCCTGCAACTTTGCTACAGTTGTTGATTATTTCGATTAGCTTTTTGGTTGATTCCCTGGGATTTGTTAAGTAAATCATCATATCATCCGCAAAGAGTGACAGCTTGGTCTCCTCATTGCCAATTTTAATACCTTCAATTTCTTTTGCTACTGCTAGTGTTTCTAGTACAATATTAAATAATAAAGGTGATAATGGGCATCCTTGTTTGACTCCTGATCTTATTGGGAAGGCTTTGAGTTTTTCCCCATTGCAGATGATATTTGCTGATGGTTTTAGGTATATACTGTTTATTATTTTTAGGAAAGGCCCTTCTATTCCTATACTTTCTAGTGTTTTCAATAGGTATGGGTGTTGTATTTTGTCAAAGGCTTTTTCTGCATCTATTGAAATAATCATGTGATTTTTGTCAGTTTGCTTGTTTGTATGGTCAATTATGTGGATGGTTTTCCTAATATTGAACCATCCTTGCATTCCTGGAATGAATCCTACCTGGTCGTAGTGGATAACCCTTGTGATGACTTGCTGGAGTCTTTTTGCTAGTATCCTATTTAAGATTTTTGCATCTATATTCATTAGGGAGATTGGCCTATAGTTTTCTTTCTCTGTTTTTAACCTGCCTGGCTTTGGGATCAGTACCATGTTTGTGTTGTAAAAAGAATTTGGCAGAACCCATTCTTGGCTTATTTTGTCAAATAGTTTGTATAATATTGGGGTTAGCTGTTCTTTGAATGTTTGATAGAACTCATTTGTGAATCCATCTGGACCTGGGGATTTTTTCTTAGGGAGTTCTTTGATGGCTTGTTCAATTTCTTTTTCTGATATGGGGTTGTTTAGGTAATTTATTTCTTCTTCTTTTAGTCTAGGCAATTTGTATTTTTGTAAGTATTCATCCATATCACCTAGATTGCCATATTAATGATTGCCTTCATTTCCTCTTCATTAGAGGTGAGGGCTCCTTTTTCATCTTGGATATTGTCAATTTGGTTTTTTTCTTTCCTTTTTTAAATTAGACTGACTAGTACTTTGTCTATTTTATTTGTTTTTTCAAAGTACCAGCTTCTAGTCTTATTTATTAAATCAATAGTTCTTTGACTTTCAATTTTATTAATTTCTCCTTTGATTTTTAGTATCTCTAATTTAGTCTTCATCTGAGGTTTTTTAATTTGTTCGCTTTCTAGTTTTTTAATTTGCATGCCCAATTCATTGACCTCTGCCCTTCTTAATTTGTTTATATATGAACTCAAGGATATAAATTTCCCCCTGAGTACTGCTTTGGCTGCATCCCATAGGTTTTGAAAGGATGTCTCACCATTGTCATTTTCTTCAATGAAGTTATTAATTGTTTCTACGATTTGTTCTTTAACTAGCTGGTTTTGGAGAATCATATTGTTTAATTTCCAAATAATTTTTGATTTATCTATCCATGTACCCTTACTAATTATTATTTTTATTGCACTGTGGTCTGAGAAGGTTGCATTTATTATTTCTGCCCTTTTGCACTTGTTTGCAATGATTTTGTGCCCTAGTACATGGTCAATTTTTGTGAATGTACCATGTACTGCTGAAAAGAAGGTATATTCCTTTTTGTCCCTATTTATTTTTCTCCATATGTCTACTGAATCTAATTTTTCTAAGATTTGATTTGCTTCTCTCACCTCTTTCTTATTTATTTTTTGATTTGATTTATCTAGTTCGGATAGGGGAAGGTTCAGATCTCCCACTAGTATAGTTTTTCTATCTATTTCATCCTTGAGCTCCTCTAGTTTCTCCTTTAAAAATTTGGATGCTCTGCCATTTGGTGCATACATATTGAGTACAGATATTTTCTCGTTGTCTATACTGCCTTTTATCATGATGTAATTACCTTCCCTATCTCTTTTAACTAGATTTATTTTTACTTTGGCTTTGTCTTATATCATGATTGCTACTCCTGCCTTCTTTTTATCATTTGATGCCCAATAGGTTTGGCTCTATCCTCTTACTTTCACCCTATGCGTATCTACCTTCCTCATGTGTTTCTTGCAGACAGCATATGGTAGGGTTTGGATTCTAATCCACTCTGCTATTTGCTTGCATTTTATGGGTGAGTTCATTCCATTCACATTCAGAGTTGTGATTACTAGCTGTGTATTTCCCAGCATTTTGATTTCTACTCCTGGTTCTGTCTTTTCTTCTTTCACTATTTCCTTCTATACCAATGTTTGTTTATCGTCAGCTCCCCACCCTCATTCCCTCCCTTATTTTACTACCCTTTCTACCCCCCTCCCTTCTTATTCCCTCCCTTATTTTCCCCTGTAGTCTTTTTAAAATTTCCCCCCACCCTCTCCCTCCCTTGTACTGTTTCCCTCCCCACCAGTCCGTTTTTTACCCTTCTCCTCCCCTATAGGGTGCAAATCTATTCTCTTCCCCAATGGATTGTGTTGTTCTTCCCTCTTTGGGTCAGTTTCAAAGTACGTAAGAGTTGAGTATTTCCTGTCTCCAACCTCTTTACCCTTCCAGTGTATCAATGTTCTCCCCTCTCCCGCAATGAGATTCTTTGTGACATATAAATTTACCCCCATTTGTTTCTTTTCCCATTTCTTTTAGTATTAACCTCTTTTCTTTTTTAGCTCTAGTCATGTATATATATATATTTATACATACACATGTATATGTATTTATGTATGCATATATCTATATACCTATTTATGTCTTGTCCTTTCATCCTATACAGTTTGTCACTGTTCCCTCTGAGTGTAATTCTTCTAGCTGCTCAGGGGATAGCAACGGTTTTTAAGAGTTACCAATGACCTCTTTTCTTATAGGGATACATATCATTTCAACTTATTGAGTCTCTTATAAAATTTTTGTTGTTGTTTTGTTTGTTTTTCCCCCCTCTTTTTTAATTACCTTTTGATTATTCTCTTGAGTTCTGTGGTTGGACATCAAACTTTTTGTTCAGGTCTGGTCTTTTATTTATGAATCCTTGGAACTTTTCTGCTGTGTTGAATGACCATACTTTCCCCTGTAAGAATATAGTCAGTTTTGATGGATATTTTATTCTTGGCTGTAGACCTAGTTCCCTTGCTTTCCAGAATATCATATTCCATGCCTTTCGGTCCTTCAGTGTGGATGCAGACAGATCCTGTGTTAACCTCACCGTGTTTCCATGGTATCTGAATGGCTTCTTCTTGGCAGCTTGTAATATCTTTTCTTTCATCTGATTGTTTTGGAATTTGGCTATAACATTTCTTGGTGTTGTCAGTTGGGGATTAAATACAGGGAGTGATCTGTGGATTCTTTCAATCTCCACTTTCCCTTCTTGTTCTAGGATCTCGGAACAGTTTTCCTGGATAATTTCCTCTAGTATTATGTCCAGGCTTTTTCTTTTGTTGTAGTCTTCTGGTAGTCCAATTATTCTTAAATTGTCTCTTCTTGAACAATTTTCTAAATCGCCTGTTTTGTGAATGAGATGCTTCACATTTTCCTGAATTTTTTCATTCTTTTTGTTTTGTTTTAGTGTCCTGCTGCCTTGTGAGGTCACTTGATTCTAGTTGTTGTATTCTGGTTCTTAAAGATTGGATTTCATCTCTGGCTTTTTGGTCATCCTTTTCCTTCTGGTCTGATTTTCTTTGAAGATCCTCTTTCATCCTCTTTACCTCGTCTTTCATCTCCTTTGCCTCATCTTTCATCTCCTTTGCCTCATCTTTCATCTCCTTTGCCTCATTTTCCAGCTGATTGATTTTGGCTTTCAAGACACTATTTTCTTGTTTTAGTTCATGTGCCTCTGTTTCCAGATGACTTATCTTAATTTTTAAGTTCTTTTCCCAATTGTCTTCAGCCTCTCTTAGTTGTGTTTTGAGTTCTTCCACAGCCTGTATCCAATTTGCTGGGATTTCTGGTTTATCGTTTGCTGATCTCTCCCCCTCTGTTCCATTTGCTGAGGAGTAGCTGTCTATTGTAGTTTCTTTCTTCTTTTTCTGTTGTTTGCTCAAATTCACCCCTTCTTTACTCCCCGTATTTGTCTGTGCTCTTGTTCCTCTCATTTTCTTTGTTTTTTTTTTTGGTGACTTCTATCAGTCTCCCCTCTTGGAGCTTTAACAGAAGATCTCTTGGTGTAGTCTCTGGGGGTGGGTTGTTGGGGGTTTGAGCTTCCCTGTCCTCTGGAGGCTTTTGATTGGCTTAAAGTCCAGCAGTCAATGAGGATGGGTGTGGAGCCTGGTCTTCCCTGTGTTCTGGAGACTTTTTATGGGATTAGATTCAGCTGGTTCTTTCAGAAGACTCTGCTTTCTAAGGGGGGAGGGATCATGGCCTCCCTTAGCTCTGAGGGCTCCTGATGGGATTATGTTCAGCTTGTTTGTACTGAATGAGCCCTAAAAGAAAAAACCTCCTCCTCCACAATCTGTGTTGAATGCCCAGAAACTGGCCCAGGTTACTTTCAAGGTAAACTCTTTGGAGCAACCCCTTTGCCGGCCCTAAGGTTTCTCTCCTTTCAGTAGCTCAGAGGGCTCCTGATAGGATTGGGTTCAGCTGGTGCCCTAAAGCTGGGACCTCCCTTGAGACTCAGTTGGAAGGACCTAGCCAGTGGGCTACAGGCTTCTCCCTTCTCTCTATGTTTCCCTGCCATCTGTGTTGGACATCCCGGAGACTGGCTCAGGTTGCTTTCAAGGTGAGTCCTTCAAAATAGCCAGCCCTGGGGCCCTTTTGACAACCCTGAAATTCCCACTGCTACTGTGGGCTCAGCATTCTGGGTTGGGGGGGATGGGTCCTGGGACCTTCCTTCTGCCTTCCCCTTAGATCCAAGTGATCTAGGGTTTTGGCTTTTGGGGGGCCCTACCTTTTGATCCAGGTCTGGGAGGAGGGTTTCCTGGTCTTTCATGTTGTTCAGCTTGAATATCGGTGTCCTAGGAGCTCTCAGTTTGCAATTGGTAAGGAAGGGTTTCTGAGGTGTGAACTTTCGCAGCTTGTAAGCCGCCATCTTGAGTTTTTAATATTATTAAGATTGATGGATTTAGTGATGATTTTGTTGGGAAGAGTGAAGGAGGCAAGGAGAATGTCTTCATACCATGTAGAGTTACCAACTATGGGTAAAACTGGTTTGGTGGAGACTTCAGTGTCCACCTCCAGTCCTAGAAAGTTTATAATGCCACATGCTGTCATCACTGACTTTAAACCACAAAGATTCAATATTAATCATATTGGAATGATGCTTAAATGGTTGAATTTTTTTAACCCAACTATAGTGTTTGACTAGATCAATAGGGGTTGTCTAACCCAAATAGCTGAATGATTATTTTCCTTGTTTCATCAAAAAGTTTTGACATTTGACTACAGTATTCATTGGACTTTCAGTCTCACTTCTGATATACTCTAAAAAGAAAATTTTGTATTTTCTCCTAGAGTTTCCTTTATCCAGTCCACTGTTTCTGTCTTCCTATCACTTCTTATGAATTCTACAAACTTTTTTAAAGAGCTATTCTCCATTTAAAAGGCTGTTGACTATTCTATGCTTTATTATTTTAAATTAATTTATTAATATCTTTGATTTTAATATCATTCTAATTTCCCAATATATCCTTCTCTCCTTAGCCTCTAGAGACCCCCCTTTAACAAAGCAAAAAAGAAAGGAAAAAAAGTTCCTCAAAACTAATGTATCAAATGCATAAGTATATGCAGTTTTTGATATCCGTAACCCTTCGCTTCTGCAAAAACTAGTGACAACTAAATTCTCATATATTTTTCCTTGCTTTGTGCATTTAAATAAATGCAAATGTTCCTTCTTATAGTATTGCCTTTGGGCATTTTACACAATTGATGTTTTATTTTGTTTTATTTTGTTTTTAGTACAAAATCAAAACATAAATTAAAAATAATGGTAAATGGCAGATAGGTGGCAGGGTAGAGAGGGTGTTGGACCTGAAGTCAGGAAGACTCATCTTCCTGAGTTCAAATCTGGCCTTGGACAACTTATTAGCTGTGTAACCCTGGGCAAATCACCCTACCCTGTTTGTCTTAGTTAGTAGTAGTCTCTCGGTAACCGAGGATGACGATTATCTTTGTGCATTTTCATCTATGATAGATGAGTGTGCACAAAGATACTTGTGCGTGAAAGAGATTTAAGTGGAAAAGTCGATGCACAGAGACAGTCCCACTCTCTTGGTGTTGGAAGCCTGGGTCCAGTGGCACGAAAAGTCATTACACCTGGAGACTTCCTCAGCTGAATTGGATGGCCGTGTTGTCTTTTGTGCTCCAACATGCCCTAAGCACTCCACAGTGCTTTGCTGTGTCGCCATCTCAGCTGTTGAAACTTCTTATTGGTTTCTTCCATCTGTTCGGCCAAATCAGTCTTCACATGCTGGGTGAGCAAAGCCCTCATTCACCAGGGGTTGACGACCCGATGGCTACCCTCACAAGGTTTAGCCAGCCTGTCGAAAACCCGGGGTGTGGCCGCTGCTGCATGCTAGCAGCTACTGGGAGCCACAAGTGAGAGCTGGGTGTCAGGTGGGGGTCAGAGGCTGGAGAGCTGCCCTAGGAGGGCATGACAAGCCTTCCATACCAGAGATACTACACCTCACTGAACACCTCATACACCCTTAGTTGTCTTAGTTATTCATCTGTAAAATGGATTGGATAAGGAAATGGCAAACTACTCCAGTGTCTCTTGAAAAGAAAACCACAAGTTATCAAAAGTCAGAGATCACAGAAACAACTGTACAATTTGGCATTTACATAATACTGTAAGATTTGAAGAGCAAACACATTTCTTATATTACTATGGGTAGGCAACTTGGTATAGTGTTAGACTTGGAGCAGGGACAAGACACTGATTTCCAATCTTTTCTCAAATCATATTGAGGTAGGGTAGCTAGGTGACTCAGTGACTAGAAAACCATGCCTGAAGATGGGAGGTCCTGGGATCAAATCTGACCTCAGACACTTCTTAGCCTTGTGACCCTGGTCAAGTCACTTAAACCCAATTGCCTAGTCCTTACTACTCTTCTGCCTTGGAACCAATATTTTGTGTTAATTGTAAGACAAAAGAGTTGTTTGTTGTTTTTTTAATACTATTGAGGTCAATCTGTGTGTGTCCTCAATTTCCTCATTTACAAAATGATAATGGCACCAACCTCACAGGGTTTTGAGAGAATCAAATGCAATAACACATGTAAAGTACTTTGTAAATCTGAAAGAGCTATGTAAATATTAGGTATTATTACTGCTATTAAACCTAATGGTAAGTGAAGGGTATAGAGATCAAATCTATCTCTATCTTATTATCCATTGGTCAGTTTTATTACAGTGTTCAGAGTATGATCTAATCTGTTTAGCACATGGTACAGTAAGATGGGAACTTCAGAAGTAAAGAGGGAAGTACTCAGAAACAGCCTATCAAATTGAGTAAACAAATCCTCCCCTACTGTCTGGGGTGATTCCAAGACATTTACTCTCCCATTTGTCAAATTCCACAATCAGAATTCTATTCCTTTGAGTTTAACAAGGCTTTATTTTTCCTATTGAAGTGTAAATTTGCTTGCAAGAGGTAATAAGATAAGTCCTTAGAAATTAGTTTAATCGTCTTTTCTTTGGGAAAAAGAAGATAAATCATAAAGATTACAATTGGAAGCTAATAGTAGGGATGTAGTACACACCATACACAAAAGGATCTTCTCCCTTTACACACACACACACAACCTCTAGAAAACAGAAGTGTCAAATTCACAGATGAATGAATTTCAAGCCAGATTAAAATGTAATCAGCACAGTGAGGTGGCTCAGTGGATTGAAAGCCAAGCCTGGAAATGGAAAGTCCTGGGTTCAAATTTGACCTGAGATACTTCCTTGTTGTGTGATCCTTGGCAAGTTACTTAAACCCCATTGCCTAGTCGCTATTGTTCTTCTGCCTTGGAACCAATAAAGATGGAAAGTAAAAATTTAGAAAAAAAAATGTTGTAATTAAATGGAAAATGTTTAACAAAATAAAAATGCAATACAATAAAGATAATGTTAATTCATGGATTTCCAAGTCAATATGGGGCAACTAGGTGGCACAGTGGAGAGATCACTGACCTTAGAGTCAGGAAGACCTTAGTTCAAATTTGGCCTCAGATACTAGCTGTGTGTCCCTGGACAAATCATTTAATCCTGTTTACTTCAGCTTCCTCATCCATCAAATGAGCTAGAGAAGGAAATGGCAACTCATTAATATCTTTGCTAAGAAAACCCCAAATGGGATATGATTGGAGATGTTGACTTTAAGTGATCACTCTATTGCAAATATTAACAATATGGAAATGGGTCTTCATCAATGACACAAGTAAAACCCAGTGAAATCGTTCATTGGCTGGGGCGGGGGGGGGGGGGGAGAGGAAGGAGAGGAGGAAAAGAACATGAATCATATAATCATGGGGAAATTTCCTTAATTAATTAATTAAAGAAAAAAGGGGTCAGACTTGATTGAAATGACTGTACAACAACAAACAGTCAATATGTGACTATCAGAGAGTTGTTTCTATTTACATTTTACACTATTGCACTATAACATACCCAACAAGTATTTGTATTCAAACCTTATCCAGGTAAATATAAAAGAAGGGCTTCCAGGACTCTTGTAAGGCCAGAAATTTCCAGAGAAAGTGTCCCACTTGAACAATAGCCAGCTCCCCTAACATATCAAAGGAAAGGAACCCAAACCAATCTATCTCTGACATACAGCCATTACCTTTTCTACTAGTTGGATTTCTGACTGGAAAATGTTTGCAACAGAGAACAGGCCTTAGAATGGAGATGAAATACTCAGAAAAAAAATAGGAAATTTCATAGTTTCACTTATTTGAGAGTGAACTTTTGGAATAATAATGCAGCATGGATCCCATGCAACTTTGAAACCCTTATCTACCTCAGTTTCATTATAGCTCTTTTGGGTAATCAGTTATGCATGTCATGATTGGAATCACCATCCAATGCAAGCCTAAAGAGAAACGCTAGCTGAATAGTAATTAGGTTTAATACATGTTTGAAATAAAAGTTACAAGAAAGAAGTCAAGCAATAGAATCATTTGCCCAGGTGATGGGATAGAAAAATCTAAGTAAGTTCTGTAAGGAGATGGAAAAATTATCCTTTATTATATGAATAGATGGGTACAAGAAAACTGTTGATTTTGTCCTGGGATTTTCCAGATTTCTTCCATGACTCTTTTTCTCCTCTACTCACTCAGCTCTCTGCTCACAGCTGTTCAGAAATATAATGACATTTGTTTAATACCAAAGCCACTTATTTTCTATCTTTTCTCTCCATGTGATCCCTTATCTCTCCTTTCCAGATTTAAGCTATCTGATTCAATTTCTGCATCCAGATGTAAGATATTCCAGGAGCCCCACATCCTGAAGGTTTTCTTCAGTAAATAGTAGCTTTCCAGTCTTCCAACTGTGGGCAACTGAAACCATGGTGGAAAGGTTCTACTAAAGTTAGGGGCAATTTCTACTCACATTTTGATCTCTTCTTCCTCCTCCTCTGCCTTGTCCTCCTCCTTCCTTCTTCTCCTCTTCCTTCTCCTTCTCTTCCTTTTCTTCCTCCTTGTTCTTGTTTTTCTTCTTCTTGTTCTCATTCTCTTCTCCTCTTTCTCCTCCTCAACACTGGGTCCTCATGTTACTACTTGTGATAGAGGTTACTTGTTGCTCTTGCTAATGATGATGATAACTGATATTTATAGAGTACTTTACCATGACAAAATGCATTTTGTCCATTATTTTATTTTATTCTTATAATAGCCTTACAAAGTAATGAGTGCAAATATTATTCTCACTTTCTCACTGTAATATAGAGAGGATGTGACTTGCCCAAGATCACACAACTAGTGTGAAGCAAATACAGTGAGGGTTCTGCTGTAGCCCATGGTCTCTCAAACAATGGTCCTGAGCAGAATTAGCTTTCATCAGAGTGGGGGAGATGAGAAATTAAACATAAATCAATGCAAGACACTAATGCAGGAGATGTCACAAGGTACTTCATGATTAATTGCCATGTCAGTGGTAAGTCTTCAAGCAGAAAGAGAAACTTCATCTACACATAGATGAATGAATAACTAGGATTTAAGGAGTGGTTCAAGATGGGACTCAATTCAGCAAAGATTTATTAAGTATCTGCTATCTGGAAGAAATCTAGGAAACTAGGCCCTGAGGAGAGACACAGAGTGAGATGGGGGCAGACAGATGGACAAAAACAGAGAGAGACAGAGAAGAAAGAAGGAGAGAGATAAAGTCAAAAAAGAGGCAGAAAGGAGAGAAGGAGAGAGAGAAGGGAGAAAGAGGGAGGGAAGGAGAGAGAGAAGAAGAAGGGAGGGAGGGAGGAAGGGAGAGACAGAGAGAGACAGAGAGAGAGAGAGACAGAGAGAGACAGAGAGAGACAGAGAGAGAGAGAGACAGAGAGAGACAGACAGAGAGAGAGAGAGAGAGAGAGAGAGAGAGAGAGAGAGAGAGAGAGAGAGAGACTAATCACTGTAGAGATAGTGGAAAATCAGACATGAACTTATGGTTAAATAATTTCATTTCCCCTCTAATGGGCTAGACAGTGCCAAAACCAAAGAAATCACAAAACAGGGGAAGAGAGAGAAAACATTTCCTTTATGGTTTCAAATATCCTGGGAAAGAGTTTAGGAAAATCCTCACTTTGGAGGTAGCACCTGAAATATGCCTTCAAGGGAGCCAAGGATTGTACAAGCCCACATAGTGAGCTCTCCTAGGAAAGTCTGGGGAGTGGGAGGGATGGAGAGAAAACAGAAAGAGGCCTTGAGTGTCAGGGT